>NC_061117.1:115891955-116001597 GCF_002878395.1 Capsicum annuum
GATTATGCAACGAACATGATATTAAGATTGTGCAAGTACTTCCATGTGATATGAAATCCTTTCCATGCAATACATTGTTGATAACCATGCATAGTATGAGATCCCTACTTATGATATTATAAATTATGGACTCTACTCTTATGATCAAGTCAGTCATGTGTGTCAGTTTCCTTTCATCAAGTCCTGGGGGTACTTATATCCAAAAGCTATAGTTGTGTGCCTAGATCCATGTCATGTTTCACGATATCCGAACTCAAGCTATGATTCATAGACTTCAGTCAGTCATGTGACTTAGGAAAACCTCATGATCTTAGTCAGTTGTCAGATATCAGTAACATTTTGCCAGTCAACGGAATCCAGTAAGATTAAATTATGCACAGTCTGTTATTCATGTCCAGTCCCTCCAGATGGGAGTAGAGGTTAGCACCGAGTGAACCCAAGGATGGGAACTCACCCTCCAGTTCAGGGTGTGATTCTTAGTAGCAATCCTTGTGTTCCAGAACTATGTAGCCAGCGTAGGTTGAGACATCTTAACCCGTCAGATTAGCGTTGATGAGGTGGCTTAACTCGTCAATTTAGGGTTCCCACAATTCTCATTGAGTACCTGCCTGATAAGGGTCACTCACAGGCTGTCCTTACCTGTGGCACGGTATTGACACCCCTCTAGTTGGGGTAGAGATTGGACCCCAGCTTAGCCATAACGGCATACATGAGGCATATCGGTTAAACACTACTTCCCACAGTTTAAGTAACAGTCTCAGTTAAAGAACTCAGGGTGTTCTTCATATTTCAGTATATACAGGACTGTCTGATACAGTCATCCATGTTATCAATTTTAGTATCAGTCTCAGTGAAAGCACTCAGGGTGTTCTTCAGATTTCATTATATACAGGACTGTCAGATACTGTCGCCCATGTTATCAGTTTCAGTATCAGTCATGACAGTTATCAGTAAACTATGTATTAGTTTATAGGTCATGCTATCACGTATTCATGGTCCCAGTTTCTATATATGTGTGTTTTCACTCCAACGTTCATATTAGTCAGTCAGTGTTGTTCATACATGAAACCCTTTATGTTCAGCCTACCTTCCTCGTATACTCAGTACTCCAGTTGTACCGATGTATTTGCACAATGGTGCTTTCTTTTCATGTTACACCATAGGTTCTGTGACACGAGCTCCAGCCCAGCAGTAGCAGTAGCATTCCAGTCGCAGAGACACAGTGAGCCCTTATTGATTCGAGGACAATACAATTTGATATATTTATTTATTTCTTCAGTTCAGTTTTATAGAGTTAGTTGAAGACATGTTCCTTCAACTCTTTATTCAGATAGTTTAGAGGCTTTCAGATCTACTTTCAGATTTATGTTCAGATTTATGTTTAGATTGAGTTGTTTTGGGTATTTTCACCCATATGGTTTTATTTAGTTTAACCTGATGTCCTTACAGTTCTATGTATTCTGCATTATAATATCATGATTTACAGTATACAGGTACAGATATCAGTTATGGGTTAGCTTGTGGTCCCTCGGGGTCATGAGCACCGTGTAGTATTCCGGTTCAGCAAATCGGGGTCTTACATTAGTATAGGTTTATCTTTCCACTTTTTTTAATTTTTGGACTATATAATTTGATTGGACTTTACTTTTATACTCTCTTTTTATTGTGTGGTTGTTTACCTTTTATTCTATTTGTGAGTTTATTCATTTTATTGTGTCAATTAGTTGGTATAGTTCAATGAAGCGATAGTGTACAAACCACGGGATCGAGGGGTACCTAGCTCTTTCCCCTCGGTCAACAAAATTTCTTAATCAAAATATCTATTCGCATATCAGTATTTTTAAGAGTCATATTATTTTGAAAAGGAACATTTTAAGGTAACTTGGAATACCAAATTATGCCAAGTGGCAACTCTAATTTTTAAATATAAATTATTTTTTGAAATATTTTTCTTTTGTCAATTTCATATTTGAAAACCCTTTCGATCTAAGAAATCAAATAATTTTTTGGTAAAAGGGGTGTGATAGCTCTGGTGACTTTAGTGGGGAGTTTTAGGATTCGAGCTTCATTAGTGAGTCGTATCAACTTAGTGTGATACTATAGGTGTATAGTTGTGTTATTGTTTTATCATTGCTGGATGTCTACATGCTATTTATTTATAGTTTTCTTTATGTGTTACTACTTTATATCTATCATAATGATTTTTATGTCAAGTCATTTATTTCAAAATAAGTCTCATAGTTCATGTGTGTACACGAACCTTCATTTAGTCACCTTTATTTTTAGGAGGGGGAATGTCTGGTGTATGGAGTGGGTCAATATAAATCGCATCCACCGTCGATCATAAGCTCCCCCGAACAGCCTTATTAGTTGAACCCCATCCTTGGTTGGTATTTAGGTCATTCCTATTTACATCATGTTGAGACTTGGTAGAACCTGTTTGGTCCTTCAGGAGACTTATCCCTAAGCATCCCTATATGCTACTTGTTGCAGCTTTGGGGATAAAGTGGTCATTTGATGGCCTGATTTAGGGGGCATGTGCTAAAGATTGAGGAAAAGAGTGTGTATAGGCAAAAAAAATTAAAAAGGGAGTAGAAAATAACAAAAATAGAAAAATGAAGATGAAAAGGAGTTTCATAGTTTATAGGAGTTCTCTATGGCTTTTTTTTTCAGAATCAAGAAAAACTCAAAATAATTTACCTTTTGCACGCTTATCTTAAAAAATCAAAATTAAAGAATTTTCATTTAGTTCCTTAGCATGCATTCACAACTTGAAATTTCAAAAGATTACATTTGGTAGGAGCTTTATACATTTTTATAAAGAAAATCCAAAAAGATTTTTTCTTTGAAAGTTTTTGTACACTTTATACAATGAAAATGAAAAAAAAAAAAAAACAAGAAAAAAAAAGGAAGACAAAAAAATTATTTTTGTGTCTTCATGTTTTCCTAATTAAAAATATATTACTTATCTTGGTGGTTTTTTTTGAAAAATTTCAGATTAAAATTAAAAAAAAAAATCTTTCATAGTTTTGGTTTCATTGTTATATGAAATTTCAAATTGAAAACTCAAAAAAGATTTTCTTTTGCGTGTTTCATTGTTTGTTTTGATCATGTTTCAAGTCAAGGTACAGTCCGTTATTTAATATTCAATTGTCCAATCTGGACGAACTACGCACACTTGATTCTCCTCTCGAGAGAGTGAGATATGTAGGTTGCCCTTCTTGAGTTCGGTGATGTTATATTTAAGAGATTCAAAAAAAAAATTCTTCACTCTTTATTTATATTATATATATCACATTCATTTTAAAAGAAAAACACATAAAGATTTTTCTTAGGGTTCATTTTTTTGTAACATTAAAAATCAAAAATCCAAAAAATAGTTTTGTCAATATATTTTTAAAAAAATAATAAAAGAAAGAGCAAGATATTTCTTTTACTCTTCATTTTAGATTATTTGTTTCACGTGTGTCACAATATCAAAAACACTAAAAGATTTTTCTTTGATATTTTAGGTTTTATTTTTTTGTGAAATTCAAAATTGAAAATCCAAAATAGATTTTTGTCAATATCTTTTGGAAAAATAATAAATTAAAGAAAAAGAGATTTCTTCATATGAAAAATTCAAAAGATTTTCTTTTACTTATCATAGATTTCATTTTTAATAAGGGATTTAGAATTGAAAAATTCAAAAAGGTTTTTGCCAACGTCTTGTGAATGCTTTATAAAAGTAAAAAAGAAAAATAAGTAATTTATTGGTTAGTTTGTGTCAAAATTCCACGAACTACACATCTAATTCTCATCTCTCAGGGGTGAGATACATTTTCTCCCATTTAAGATTCAGTAATCTTTTCAAAAACAAAAACAAAATATAGAACAAAAAGAATTTTTGAAAAAGATATTGAACACTAACGCATCTGTTATTTCTATTATTTAGTTAGCTTAAGGTGGTTGATTTGTGGCATCGAGGTTGGTTCTCCATATTACGCCAATTTCAAGGAAAAATTAGTTATATCTAACAAGGATATTGAGAGTGACATTATGGATCGAACAAAGATTTGGGACAATTAGGATTTAAGGAAAGAGATTTTGAATCTAGGACAACAAATAAAAAAATGTGTCGAGCTTAGGCTAGTGGGTTTTCTCCTCCTCCACTCCCCACTATTGACACTAAAAATACCTTTAGTTTTCATGATGCAAACTCAATTTTCTACTATTGTTGATGCACTACAATGTATCAGAATTTACTCCACTTTATCAATATTAAAACTCTTCAATCAATCATTTTCTAGCTCCTTATAACAAACCTACAATATTTCCAGTACCACCTACTGTCTGTGGTTTTATTGCTCAACACCCTACTGAAGCTCCCATCTTGGATATATGCTTGATGGTTGTACTTCCCCAATTAGCTAGTGAGTCAATATTCAATACTCTTGATGTTCACCACTATATTCTTGAGCCTGCATCTATGTTAATTGAACCATACAGATTTCTTACCAAGAAGCCTATTATGACAGAAGAGTAAGAGAAAATAGCTAGAAAAATGAAGAGTTTAGAAAAGTCTATGAAATATTCTCTAGAACTTGTGGTTAAGAAGATTTTTCACATAAGGACTAAGGCATGTTTTCAAGTATTAACATCCCTGCTTGCATTAAGATGTTGAAATCTAAGAAGCATGGTGGACATGAGGATTCTTGGAGACACTTGTGAAGATAATACAATCATTCGAGGGGAACCAAAAGAAAGAAGAAGAATAAGGGTGATGTATATATTATTATCTCGGGTCCACAATAGAGCTCTAGATGTCAAACTACCAATATTATCATCCTTTACCCAGACCCTATAAAATAGATCCATATAATCATTTTCAATAAGGTTCCTCTCTCAAAAATCCATAATACTCCATTCCTCCTCAGTATCCTTTGAATAATGCATAAATATATACTCATCCATCTCCTTATGCATAACGACATGCCCTGATCCCTCAAAATTGTCCTCTGCCCTTACATATTTAACAAGTTACCCCTAAATCAAATTTTCAACAAAGGACATAATTTGCAAATAAGACGAAGCCAAGGGATAATTTCACACCAATGGGGAATCCTATACCAATTTATTCTAGAAATTGAGACAGTGAGGTATAATTACTCCTCTCCTAATGTATACTCCTGACCCACATTTAAGAAACTTTAATCCTACAATATAATATACATATTATTTTGATGTTCAAGGTAACAGTACTGAAGATTGTTGTACTTTGAAAAAAGGAATAGAAAGGATGGTTCAAGAAAAATAGATTGTGGAGCAATACATTGACAATAAGTGCATCACATAGAATCCTCCATCAACACACGGTAATCCACAATACATGGGAAACAATGATTTAAATATAGAGACCCATAAATTATTTGCTTAGGGGAATATATTTCCTAGTGGTGAAAGCTCTAATCTTTCTAATGTGCAAATCAGTGGGTAAGATGTAAAGCTTAGTAATTGGGAAGTCACTGCCCTCCAAATTAGAAAGGGGTTTTGGTAGTTTGTTTTTCTTTTTGTTTATTTGAGTTATTTCAGGGTTGTAATTCAGGGTCAGTCTTGTTTATGTTTTTATTTTCGTTTATGTCCAAACCCGTCTATCTTTACTTTTAATGAAATACAATGTCCCTTTTTTATCTAATTTATTTTATTTAGTTCTCTTTCCTTTATATAGTTCTCTTTATTCTGATTCTAGTGATATGAGATACATGCAGAATATTAAGTCTAATCTTAAAATCCAATACAATAAAGATGTAATGAATAAATAGGTTGAATATGGTAAAAAGAAGGCATTGGAAGAAATATGCAAAGATTTGAAATAGTTTGAAGACAAGCCAAATCCTAATTTTAATGAAATCGAGCCAATTAATCTTAGAAAAGAATAAGATGCTAGGAAAACTAAAATAAGGGTACATATTTCTCAAAAGTTAAAAGAAGGAATAATCAAAACTAAAATTAATTATACAAAAGTTTTTGTATGGTCTTATAATGATATGCCTAGTTTAAGCACTAAGTTAGTGGTCCATAAATTTCCAACTGACCCTGCATTCCCTCCTATAAAATAAAAGTTGAGAAAATTTAAAACCGATATAAGAATGATAATTAAAGAGGAAATCATGAAGTATCTTCAAGTCAAAGTCATTCCAACTGCTCGTTACCTTACTTTATTTTCCAACATTGTTTATTATCCAAAGATAGATAGCGAGATTCGATTGTGTGTTGGTTATCATTAATTTGAACAAAGATATACCAAAGGATGATTTTACACCACCCAATATCCATATTTTAGTAGATAATTTTGCTAAACATGTGGTTTTATTTGTTCTGAATTGTTATACTGGGTACCACCAGATCATTATGAAAAATGATGATGTAGAAAAGACATTTTTATCACATCGTGGGGTACTTATTATTATCAAGGGATGCCATTTGGTTTGAAAAATAATAGAGCAACGTACATGAGGGAAATGACCACTAGGTTTTATTTTGTGATGCATAAAGAAATTAAAGTCTATGTAGGTGATGTGATCATTAAGTCAAAGAATCGGGCTGACCATGTTAAGGATCTAAGGAAGTTCTTTAAGAGGCTTCACAGGTATAATCTCAAACTCAATTCAGCAAAATGTGTATTTGGAGTTTAGTTAATAAAATTGTTTAGATTCATATTCATCCATCGAGGTATTGAATTAGATCCTTCAAAAATCAAAGCTATTCAGGATATATCATTGTCTAAAAATTAGAGGTGATGAGTTTACTTGGTAGGTTGAACTATCTCATTAGGTTTATTACTTATCTCACAACCACTTGTGAACATATTTAATATTGCTGGAGAAAAATGCTATAGTTGAATGGATTGAGGAATGTCAGGAGGCGTTCGATAAAATTAAAAGGTATCCTTCAAATCTGCTTGTTGATCTTAGTAGGCCCTTGATTTTGTAATTATTGGTTATGGATAATTCTTTTGGTTGCATATTGGGGAAACATGATGTCATGGTAAAAAAAAAAGAAATCTATATATTATCATAGCAAGAAGTTCACAAAATATAAAGTCCAGTACACTCTTCTTAAAAGGACTTGTTGTGCCCTACATTGGGTAGTACATAAGTTGAAGCATTATATCTCATCCTACACTACTTACATCATCTCCCATATTGACCCATTGAATTATATATTTCAAAAGTCTATGCCAACATGTCAACTTGCAAAGGGGAAATATTGCTTACTAAGTTCGACATCGCATGTTAGACTTGAAGTGCGATAAAATCCCAAGTTTTGGAAGATCAACTTTTTAAGAATCTCCTCAATAAAAAGTATGAGCCTCTGAAGATAGATTTTCCTATTTAAGAAGTGTTTTCTATTAATAAATTCACTATATATGTTGATCTAGGTTAGAAATTGTTTGTTAATGGAATCGTTAAAATAAAAAAAGACGAGATAGGTGTAGTTCTTATCTCTAAATCTAGGTAACAATTTTTGGTAACATCATAACTTCAATTCTATTCTAATAATAACATGGTAGAATATGAAGCTTGCATTTTAGGGTTGAGATTTTCTATTGACATAGGAGTTCAGGAATTATTAATATTAGGTGATTCTAACTTGCTCGTCTATTAGTGTTAAGGTGATTAGGAGATACGTGATTTAAACTTATTCCATATCCATAATTCTTGTAATTTATATGATGATGGTTCATGCCAATGAAATTTAGGCATATTCCATGAATTCACAATGAGATTATTACAGATTTAGCCACTTTGTCTTTAATTCTCCAATATCCTAATAAGCCTTACATCAAGCAGTGCATACATAGAACTATGAGTAGTATGCTTATTGTGAAACAAAAGAAGAGGAACTCGATGGAGAACCTTGATTCCATGTAAAACACCCTGGGTTTTGGTCTTTAGAAATTTTTCTAGTTTTTTACTTTTAGACATGATATGAGTTGGGGTACAAGTCTTATGGTATGGTAAGGGTAGTATGGTCCAGTGATATATTCTCCAATAATGGGTGGTGTTTGATGGTTGAGCTTCTAGAATAGGTATGACTTAGGTGAGTATGAGTTTTGTGGTGAGTGGTGGGTCGTATGGTTGGTCTTTCCTTTACTTAATTTGAAAATTGGTAAAGTAACTTGGATCTAAGTATGAGTGGCTCATCATGGGTCGTGAGATGGGGTACGATTCATGTTGTCCAACTTGTATATTGGACAGTGTCAACCCCTCTTAGTTCTATTATGGGTATGAGTTACAGGTACTGGTCATACCCTTAGATATAATTGGGGCTTGGTTGTCTTATATTGGATAGTTTTGGGGGTCCATGGGATGCCTAGGGTATGAGTGGTGGGTACCACTCATATGGTAGGGTATGATTGGTAAGGTGGAGTCGTACCCTCTTGCGGAAAACTAATATAGTTTAAGTTGAGGGTATTTTTGATATTTCCCCAAATAACCCCTTGGGACTCCACGGCTTAAAAAACCTTTTTAGGTCTTTATTAACTTATTTTCAATTAACTAAACACTTAGAAACTCTCTCAAAATCTCTCAAGGCTCTTGGGTTAAGCAAATGCTAGTGTTTCCTTCAAGGTGGTCAATTGAGACTCATAGGGGTAATTTTTTCTCATCTTCTTCATAATCTAAGGCAAGTTACTCCTCCCTCATTATTAATTACAACTAAAGGCATGTTTATGAATTGATTTCATGGAATGAATATTGCATTATTTTGGGTTTTTTAAAATATGTTAGGGGTTTTGGTTATAAATGCTTGGTTATGATTTTCTCATGTTTTAGTTATGGATTTACATGTTTTAATGATGTTTTGGACACTTGGTTTCATGGGAATGGTTAATTGGTAATTGGTTTAGGGTTTAGAAACACTATGCCCCCAATATGTTTGATAAAATTCCTATGGTAATGTTTTTACTACATTGTTGAACTTTTAATAGAACTATTGCATTGTATAGCTTGGTAATGGAATCCTAAATGGTATAAACGGTTTGGAATGGTTAAATGTTAAGGTCTTGGAGGTTATGGTTGGTTCAATTGAAAGCCTTGTAGGGTACAAGGGAATCCCCCAAGCAAACACAATAATGATCACCTATGGGGTACGTGGGTTTTCCCCAACTCAACTTAATAATGTACTTTATGGGTACATGGGAATCCCTTCTTCTTAAAAGGGATGGCTAACGACATTTCTTGCAAGCTATAGTCGGTATTATAATACCACTACTTATAGCCTTGGTTAATAATAAACAGAATGGTGGTTGGGTGATATGCTAATCGTTTTAATTGGGCAATAATGTCGGGGTGTTATAACTAACCGTGAAGGTGTGAGCCCAACAAAAAAATACTTAAAACTTATATTTGTCGACATGAGGATTATTCATGATGACCATATATGATAATTATGTGGTATAAGGGAATCCCCTAAGTACACTTGTACTTATGTATCATGGAGGGAGAAGGATACACAAAAATCCCTTACTCTTATGGTATCTCCAGTTCATATGGCTACACGTATTGAGGCCCTTTCAGGGAGTTACACTAGACCCTTATTACCAATGGGTGGTTTTAGGATAGTTAAGCTAAACATGCCTGAGTTAATGATTTTAAAACGAATGCTAAACCTGGTTACCTTTCCCAACATAATTATATATATATATATATGTGTGTGTGTATATGTGGTTAGGAATGCATATGGTTGGTTTACTTGGTTTTAAAGGTTGAAATTACTTTATCCTTTTCTGGAGTACTTGCTAGCGTTCACCCACTAACCCGTCTTCGGGTATTTGTATCCCCACGCGATGCAGGAATCAGTCGCTCTACTCTTCCTACTTAGTGATCTGATTATAAATCAGCCATTAGATTGAAGTAGTGAGCTTCTACACTCTGAAAGGCTCCATTTCATATCATGGTTATCTTTTTATATTTTAGTCATTTTATAGACATTGGTTTTATCTATGGTTAGGGGCATGTCCCAATCAGATATTGTGTTTTTTTTGGTTTGAGGCTTTGTGAAACTAATGGGTTAGAATGGGTGGTGTCGATTTTGGTTTTAGCCTTAGTATTGGCATTGGTATTGGGGTTGATACCGTTGGACTGAATTTATAATTTATCCATCCTAATAGGTTATGTTATGGATTTACTCTTGGTTATTATTTTGGTTTTGGTATGGTTAATGGTTGGATATTGATTGGTGGGACTTGCTTGGGTCGGTTATGGTCACGAACCTAACCTAGAGTCTGGACTTCTAATAAATGTTATCTTGCTATATGTTTGGAATTCATCCAAATCGGGATATGTGTTTGGAGGATGGATTGGGTAGTAGGAGTGGTCCCCGATCCTGATTGGACCTAGGATGTCCATTAAGAAAAGGCGCTAATTAGGTCGTGTCAAGTTGGTATCAGAGCTTTAGGTTCATGATCAAATAGGAGTCCCCAAATCTATGTCGAGTAGAGTTTCTTTTAAGGGAGTGTAGCATGCCACACTCATAAAGGAGAGGCTATAAGGCATTTAGGAACTATTTCTCTTCTATGTTCTATTTTTAAGCTTCAAGTCTAAGTTTTGGAATCTTCTCTAATTCCTATTTTTTTACCTTTTAAATCAAGCCTCGACGATCTGAAGTTCATGGAAACTCCACGCTCTCAACTAGGGATAATATTGATGGAATATGTTCCACTTAAGGGATCCATACTCGATCTCGGGGTCGAGTCCCTGATTATTCTAGAGTTCCACTAATTCCTTCTAGTCATTCTCAGGCAGATGTAACGAATGCGGAGTTTCATTATTTGATTCGTATAATATCTCAGTTGGTGGCTTCTCAGGTTGAGCGTGGTGCTTCAGTTTTCTATCTTCTGAGGACACAAGGGTTGGACAGGACATGAAATTGAGTCCTCAAACTTTTGTTGGAGTTAAGGTGGAGGAGGATCCTCAGGGTTTTTTGATGAAATGGAAAAAATATTCAAGATTATGCATGCTAGAAATGTGGAAGGGGTTAAGTTTGTAGCTTATCAGCTCAAGGATATAGCGTACCAATGCTATGAGGAATGGGATATAGTAGGGGGTGATGTTGAGGAGTCATCTTTATGGAAAACTTTCTCTAATGCCTTTTTGGACCGCTTCTTTCCTCAGGAGTTGAGGGAAGCAAAAGCGAATGAATTTGTTAATCTAAAATACGAGACGATGTCGGTCAAGGAGTAGGCCTTGAAATTTCACTAGTTGTCTAGGAATGCTCCAGAAATGGTATCTTATATGAGTGCCAGGATAAGAAAGTTTGTTGTAGTACTATCTCATGAATTGATTCTTGAAAGCAAGACTGTATTGTTTATCAAGGACATAAATATTTATAGTTTGGTTATTCATATATAATAGGTAAAGGAGGAAAAGATAAAGCAAGTAAGGTAAGGGAAAGATAGGGTAAGAAGTTTAGGTTCTCTGAGCATAGTTTCAATAGTAAAGTGGTTTAGATAGTGGTAGTGGCCTGATAAAAAGTGGGGGAGTTTTGGTTCTTTCTCTATAGCTAATGGTTATTACCCAAAGTAGTTGGGTGATAAGAATAAGTAGGGTGGCGATAACTTTAGGGCATAGGGTGCCTGATCTTAGGCTAGTCGGGCTTATCATGTCCTCCTTATAGGTTTTATTATCGGTTATATTAGGGATTTTGTGGTGAAGAAAGAGATAGGTTCTTTAAATATGGTAACCCAAGCCATATGCTTTGAAATTATCCAGTTGGTAAGGTTGATTTTAGAGCAATTAAGGCTCCAGTTGCCTCTTCATCTTCTCTTGCACCGAAGGGTGCTACTTCTATAACTGTTTCTGCTTTTGGTACCAACACTGGACGAAATAGGTTATATGCTCTTGCTACACTGGACACTGGTACATTACAACTCTTTTCTCGGGATATTTATTGTTTACTTGATCTAGGATCCACTCTTTCTTATGTGACCTTATTTATGGTTGTCAATTTTGGTTTTGATCCCAGGTTATTTTGGATCTTTTTTCTATTTCTAACCTAATAGGTAACTCTTTGGTTGCTAAATGATTCTATAGGGGTGTGTGGTATGTTTTTGTAGTATGGAGTCTTTGGTCAACTTGTTCAGATTAGACATAGTGGATTTTGTTTTCATTCTGGGTATAGATTGGTTACATTCGTGCTACGTGTCCATGGATTATTGGACTTGTAGGATTTTCTTTAAGTTCCCTGGTGAACTGGTTATTGAATTGGAGGGTGGTTACTTAGATCCTAAGGGGAAATTTATATCATATCTTAGAGCTCGTAGATTAATCTCTAAAGGGTGTCTCTATCATTTAGTCTGGGTTAAAGATTTTAACTCGGAAGCTCCTTCTTTGCATTCGATTCTGGTGGTGAATGAGTTTCGTGAGGTCATTTTGGATGAACTTCCAGGTGTTTCTCCAGATAGGGAGATTGAGTTTGGGATTGATTTGGTTTCAAACACTTGTCTAATATATACTCCTCCTTATAGAATGGTTTCTGCAAAGTTAAAGAAACTCAAGAAGGTACTTAAGGATCTTTTGGTTAAGGGTTTCATCCATCCTAGTGTATCCCCGTCTGGTGCACCAGTGTTGTTCATGCATAAGAAGGATGTTTCCTTCATATGTGTATTGACTATAGGCAGTTAAATAAGGTGAAAGTTAAGAACAACAATCCCCTTCCAAGGATAGATGACTTTTTTGATCAGTTGCAAGGTGCTAAGTTCTTTTCCAAAATTGATCTTAGATCCAAGTATTATCAGCTTAAAATTAGGGAGGTGGATATCCCTGAGATGGTATTCGCTACTCAGTATGGGCAATTTGAGTTTCTGGTTATGTTATTTGGATTGACCAATTCTTCAATAACATTCAAGGATTTGATGAGTAGGGTTTTCCACCAATTTCTGGATTTATTTGTCATTGTGTTCATAGATGACATCTTGGGATATTCTAAGAGTGAGGTGGATCACACTAACCACCTCTGTATTATGTTACAGACCTTAAGAGAGCAATAGTTGTATGCGAAATTCACAAAATATGAATTTTGGTTGAACACTATCATTTTTTAGGGTCATATTATTTCTAGTGAGGGGATCATGGTGGTTCCACAAATGGTTGCACTGGTTAGAAAATTGCCTAGACCCATGACTCTAACTGATATTTGGACCTTCTTATGTTTGGCTGGCTATTATTAGAGGTTTGTGAAGGGTTTTTATTTTATAGCTGCCTATTGAGTCAATTGACACAGATGAAGGTAAAATTATTATAGTCGGATGCTTGTGAGGGTAGTTTTAAGAAGCTGAAGGATAATCTGACTTCAGCTCTGGCTTTGACTCTGCATGAAGGCGTTAAAGGGTTTATGGTTTATTGTGATGAATCTCGGGTGGGACTTGGTAGTTTTTTTATGTAGCATGGCAAGGTGATAGCCTATGCTTGCAGACAGTTGAATTTGCATCAGTGAAACTATCCTACTCATGATTAGGAATTATTTGTTGTGGTCTTTGCATTGAAAATCTGGTGGCACTATTTGTATGAAGTGCATGTATATATCTTCTTGGATCATAAGAGTCTGCAGTATGAATTTACTCTGAATGAGCTAAATCTCAAACGACTGAGATATCTTGAGCTTTTCAAGGACTATGATATGAGTCTTCACTACCAATCAGGTAAAGTTAACATGGTTGTTGATGCTCTTAGCAAGTTGTCCATAGGGAGTTTGGCTCATGTAGAAAAGAAGAAGTGGGAGTTAGTGAAGGATATTCACCGCTTGGATAATATTAGAGTTTGCCTTCTTAACTTTGAAAGTGGCAGAGTGTTAGTACAAGAAGTGGTTTGGTTGTCTCTTGGTGCAGCGATCAAAAGAAGTAAATGCTAGATCCTGTCTCGATTAAAATCAAGGGTGATGTAGGTGGGAAAAAGGTAATGGAATTTAAGATCAGTGGTGATGGTAACTTATGGTACCAAGGGCAATTATGTATTCCTGACGTCAATGGGTTATGAGAAAGGATATTGGCTAAGGCATATGAATCACTCTACGTTGTTCATCCTAGTTTAACAAAAATGTATCATGGTATCAATGAGATGTATTGATGGATTGGTATGAAGAAGGATGTGGCTGATTTTGTGGTCAAATTGGGTGTGTCAACAGGTATAAGTTGAATACATGAGGCATGTGGGTCTGTATCAGGAAATTGAATTTCCTGAATGGAAATAGGAAGTGATCAACATGGATTTTGTTACTGGTCTTCCTCGATCTCAAAATTAATTTGATTCAGTTTGGGTCATCATGGATAGAATGAGAAAGTCGGCTCACTTTCTGTCAGTGAGGACTAACTTTTTGGCTGAGGGCTATGAGAGGTTGTATCTTCATTAGATTTTGAAGATGCATGAAGTACCTATTTTGATTATCTCTAATCATGGTACGCAGTCTTCATCTCACTTTTGGCGGTCGTTTTAGAAAAGGTTGGGTACTACGATTAGTCTGAGTATGTTATCCACCCGAAATGGATGGGTAAGCAGAAATGACTATTCATACATTGGAGAAAATGTTTTGTGCATGTGTCATTGATTATGGTGGTAATTGGGTTGAATATCTACCTCTTGTAGAATTTGATTACAACATTATCTATCATTCTAGCATTGAGATGGCCCCTTTTGAGGCATTGTATGGTGGGAGGTTTAGATCTCCTATTGGGTGGTTTGCTCTTGGTGAGGTGGATATGTTTTGTCCAAACTTGATATATGAGGCTATGGAGAAGGTGAAGGTGATTCAAGATAGACTTAAGGCTGCCCAAGGTTGCCAAAAGTCCTATACGGATGTAAGTCATAGAGGCTTGGAGTTTGAGATTGAGGATAGGGTGTTCCTAAAGGTGTCTTCTATGAAGAGAGTAATTCAATTTGGGAAAAAGAGAAACCTTAGTCCCCGGTATGTTGGTCCCTATATGGTTTTGAGGAGGGTTGGTAATGTTGCATATAAATTGGAGTTGCCTTCTAGTTTGATCTCCATTCATTCGATATTCCATGTCTCTATGCTAAGAAATTGTATAGGTGATCCTTCATCGATTGTTCTTTTGGAAGGATTGGGTATCTTAAATTCTCTGTCTTATGAAGATATCTTGCTTGAGATGTTAGATCGACAGGTTCGTTGATTGCAGATCAAGGATGTAGCTTCAGTTAAGGTACTACGGCGATGCCATGGGTGGAAGAAGGTACTTCGAATGCAGAAGAGAACATGAAGTCCAAGTATCTACATTTATTTTTTGCTCCAAATATTCATGCGGAAGGTATATGTTCCTGACATATCTTTGATTTCTAACTTGGCTAAAGAAAGGTTTATTTCCTTGCATCTTTGTTTTCTAACTTAGTTAGAGGTTTGAATGGTTATATTGGGGGGTAACTCATGCTTGTACTACCTTGTTCCTCATTCAGGGAGGAATGAGACTAGTGGGGGAGACTGAAATACCTTAGGTTTTGGTCCTTGGAAATTTTCCTAGGTTTTTGGCTTCTGGACACCATACAAGTTGGGTTACTAGTTGTATGATAGGGTACAAGTAGTATGGTTAAGTTATATGTTTTCTAGTGATGGGTGGTGTTGGATGGTTGAGCTTCTGGAATGGGTACGAATTGTATGGTGGGTGACAGGTCGTATGGTTGGGCTTTCCTTTACCTAATTTGAAAAATAGTAAAGTAACTTTGATTTGAGTACGAGTGGTTCACCATGGGTCGTGAGATAGAGTGCACATCATATTGTCCAACTTGTATGTTGGACAATGTCAACCTCTCTTTGTTATGTTATAGGTACGGGTTAAGGGTGGTGGTCATACCCTTGGATATGATTAAGGCTTGTGGTCATATGTTGGATAGTGTTGGGGCCCAAGAGATGCCTAAGGTACGAGTGGTGGGTACCACTCATATAGTAGGGTACGATTGGTAAGGTGAATTCGTACCCTCCTGCGGATAATCAATGCAGTTTAAGTTTGGGTTAATATAGACATTTCTCCTAATAACTCCTTGGGATTCCACAACTTAAAATACCTTTTGGAGCTTCATTAACGTATTTGAAAGCAACCAAATACTTAAAAAGTCTCTTAAAATCTCTCAAGGGTCTTGGGTTAAGCAAAAGATAGGGTTTCCTTCAAAGTGGTCAATTAAGACTCATAGGAGTGATTTCTTCTCATCTTCTTCATAATCTAAGGCAAGTTACTCCTCCCTGGTTGTTAGTTCAAACTAAAGGTGTGTTTTATGACTTTTTACATTGAATGAGTGTTGTATGGTTTTGTGCTTCCTAATATATGTTAGGGTTTTGGTTATAAATGCTTGGTTGTGGTTGTCCCATGTTTGAATTATGGAATGACATGTTTTAATGATGGTTTGGACACTTGGTTGCATGGAAATTGTTAATTGGTAATCGTTTTGGGTTTTTGAAACACTATGCCCCTAATATGTTTGATAAAATGCCTATGAGAATTTTTTTACTACATTGTCGAACTTTTATTGGAGCGCTAAATGATATAAATGGTTTGGAATGGTTAAATGGTAAGGTCTTAGTTGTTATGGTTTGTTTAATTGAAAGCCTTGTAAGGTAAAGGGAATCCTTGATTCAAACATAATAATTATCACCTGTAGGATACATGGGATTCCCGCAAGTCAACTTAATAATATAATCTATGGGTACATGGGAATCCCTTCTTCTTAATAAGGATGAAAAGGACATTGCTTACAAGCTATAGTCAGTATGACGATGCCAATACTTATATTCGTGGATAACAATAAATGGAATGGTGGTTGGGTTATATGCTAATGGTTTTAATTAGGCAATAATTGAGGGGTGTAATAGCTAACTGTGAAGGTGTGATTCTAATAGACGGACACTGAAAAATTATGTTTGCTGACATGAGGATTGGTCATGACGACCATATATGATACTTATGGGGTACAAGGAAATCCCATAAGTACACTTGTATATATATATATATCATGGAGGGCAAAAGGTACATGGGATATCCCTACTCCCATGGCATCTTTGGTTCATACAGCTATATCTAGTAGGGCCTTTTCAAGGGGTTGCACTAGAACTAAATAGCCCGTGGGTAGTTCTAGGACAGTTAAACTGCACATACCTAGGTTAATATTTTAAAGGCATGCTAAACCCGGTTCCTTTTACCAATATCGTTATATATGTATACGTGTTCGTGAATGCTTATGGTTAGTTTACTTAGTTTTAAAGGTTGGTATTACTTTATCCTTATCCTAAGTACCTACTAGCATTCACCTACTAACCCATTTTCGGGCGACTGTATCCCCATGTGATGCAGTAATTGGCTATTCTACTTCTCTTGCTTAGTGATCGGATTCGGGATCAGCTGTTGGATTGAAGTGGTTCACTTTCATACTCTGGAAGGATCCATTTCATATCATGGATGTCTTTTTATATTTTGTTCATTTTATAGATATTGGCTTTGGCTATGGTTGGAGGCATGTCCAAATCGGATATTGTTTTACTTTTGATTTGAGACTTTGTGGAACTACTATGGGTTGGAATGGGTGGTATCGGTATTACTGTCAGCCATAGTATTGGCATTAGTATTGGGGGTGATCCCATTGGACTGAATTTGTGATTGTTCTGTCCTATTATGTTATGTTATGGACATACTCTTTGTTATTATTTTGGTTTTGGTATGGTTATTAGTTGGATATTGGTTGTGGGACTTGCTTGTGTTGGGCATCATCAAGGACCTATCCCAGAGTTTGGACTTGTAATGAATGCTATCTTGTTATATGTTTGGAATTCATCTGACTCAGGGTGTATGTTTAGATGTTTGGTTGGGTAATGGGGGTATTCCCTGGTCCAGGTTGGACTTGGGTTGCCCATTACGACAAGGCACTGGTTCGGGTCATGTCACCTTGATATTAAGCAATATATTCAATCAGCAAACTATCCAAAAGATTTCACAAGTGTTTAAAAAGGACTTTTAGGTGTTTGGATAGTGGGTTTTTCGTAGATGGAGAAATTTTCTACCAGAAAACTTCTGATCTGGGACTCTTGAAGTGTGTAGATACTAAATAAGCTTCAATAATTATAGTTTTGGGTTTTTCATAGATGGAGGAATTTTCTACCAGAAAACTTCTGATCTGGGACTCTTGAAGTGTGTAGATGCTAAATAAGCTTCAATAATTATAGTTGAAATACATTCTAGAGTTTGTGGGCCACATATGAATGGTTATGTCTTGTCAAAGAAGATACATCAAGTGTGTTATTATTGGCTCACTATGGAAAGGGATTCTATCTATTTTGTTCTTAAATGTCGTCAATGTCAGGCACACAGTGATTTGATACATTCTCCTCGTACTGAGTTACACACAATGTCTGCCCCGTGGCCTTTTGTAGCTTGAGAAATGGACGTGATTGAAGCAATTGACCCAAAAGCATCAAATCAGCATAGATTCATTTTGGTGGCCATTGATTATTTTAAATGGTGGGTAGAAGAAACAACTTTCTAGCTAGTAGCAAAGAATGAAGTAGAAAATTTTGTTCATGCTAACATTATTTTTAGATTGCATTCAAAAGGTGATGATTACAGATAATGTTACCCATCTCAATAGTTATTTAATGTAAGAGGTGTGCTAGTAATTTAAAATTGTACATCAAAACTCCACTCCATATCGTCCATAGTCAAATGGTGTCATAGAAGCTACCAACATGAATATAAAGAAGGTACTGTGAAAAATGGTTCAAGGAACTAGATAATGGCATGATCCTTTTTCATTGTTCAGTTATCGTACAACTGTTCGCACTTCAACAGTGAAACACCTTTTGCATTCCCTCATTTGATATCTCTGGACTTGGTACGACTAAGGGTACCACGCATATCCTTTGGATACGAGTTGGGGATCCCCTATCATACCGTAGGTAGTATGGTGAGGGTCACTTACTATCCTAGGTACGAGTGAGGCTCCAACCAATCGTACCTTAAGGGACGAGTTGTACCAAGACCAATCGTATAGAGTGATGCCTCAATCAAGAGTGGATTATTTTTTGGAAAGTTGATGGATACGGGTTAGGGTTGAGTCGTACCCATTGGATACCAACTCAAAGGTGTATGGTTGTATCCTTAACAACGTGTGTGACCTAGTAAAATCGTAGGTTATGAGTTAGGGTACCACTCGTACCCTAGGGTACGACTACTTAAGCGAGTCGTATGGTGAGTCATACCCCTGGACGGGTTCAATTTTCAGAATTTAACTAAGGGCCTTGTGGCCATTTCCTATGTATAAAATCCTAGGTCCTCTCACTATATAAGTGTGTATAGCCTTCTAAAGATCCACTTTGATGGATCAAACACCCTAATTACTCTGTCAAGCTCAACTTTAAAGAATTGGAGGGTAGGGTTTCAAGAGGAAAAAAAAGTAAATATTCTGGGTGATTGAAGTTGTCTAAGGAATGTAACTCTTCCCCTTGCCAAATAACTCTAAACCCATGTTTTTAACACTTGGAGTAGCAATGTACATGGTGATTTTGAAATTAAATAAAAAGGATTTTGCAGCATCATGATGAATAATGAGGATTCTTACTTAGACTTATGTTTATAGATATTATTGATGGTAGTTTGCACACGTGAATGCTTGTTGTATGATGTATTGCTATTTGTTGAATGATGAAGCTATTGTATCCTTATCCTTGAGTTGTATCCTAGTGTTCCAACCGCTAACTGTCTTCAGGCGCTATGTCCCCACGCGACATAAAGGGTAGAGCATCTTCTTCTCTTCTAGCATAGTAATTAGGCAATCGAAGCGGCTCATGCATTGACTTGGGAGCGGTGAGGTTTCTTACTTTGGAAGACATTCCTTATTGGTCTCCTATCTTTATACTTAGTCTTATATTCACTTGGTTTGTCTATTATTGAGGGCTTGTTCCGACATATACATTTCTAAACTTTGATTTGTATAGAGGTATTATGGATGACTGTGGACTTGGGAATATTGGTTAATCTGATAAATCTAATGAAATGTTTAGACGAGTTTAAGTTATGACATGTAATATGGTTTTCTCTCGCTCATGTTATGGTTGAGATTCACCCGACCCATGTGACTGATGTGATGATTGTGATGGGTTATCGGGGTGACCTTCGGTTCATTTGGGCTTGGCGTGCCCCTATGACGTGGCCCTATTTTGGGGCATGTCAAGTTAGTATCTATAACGCCCCGCATTTTGGGCTATAATATAGACCATGATTTTGATGCGTTGATAATATCGAAGCCATAAATCCCATGCCAATATGGCATGTTAATTATTTGTGTAGTATGTGAATCCATTCAAGCTTGAATTTAGACCATAGAAGTCCTTCAACTCAAGGACGAGTTGAAACAATTTCGATTGATTAAGTTTTAGTAGACGTTGTAATTTGTGTCAGCTCTCACCGACCAAAACTCTCTGTATATGTCGAATTAGAGAGCCTACTATGTCTCAAATTATAGGTCTTTGAGTTAGCTTTCCAACAATACAAATTTTGCTAAAATCCGACACTCGAGCAAGAAGTTATGGCCTTTCAAAGTAGTAGGCAGCGCTTATGTAAACATAGGCGATAGCATAGGCGGCGCCTATGTAAACATAGGCGATAGCATAGGCAGCGCCTATGAATAGGTTTCAAGTGACTTAAACACTCCGTTTTTGGGGCAAAATGGTCCTTTTCCACCCTTACTTAACCCTAAACACGAAATTCAGTTCCCAAAGACCCCAAAATACACCTTCATTCATCAAAATTGTTCAAGAACTCTCTCTAGGGTTTCAAAATAAAAATCCAAGCAACTCAAGATTCAACCGTAGGTTTTAGAAACTAATTGCATATTTGGAATTCTCTCAACGTAGGCTTCAAGAAGCACCTAATATTTGTAGTAATCAAGGTACGTGGGGTTATCTCAAAAACCTCGTGGGCTTTAAAAATTCATGTTTTCAAATGGGGGTTTTGAAATTATGAATATGATTATACTTTTTTAACGTTTTATGATATTGATTTGGCCCTTAGGACTACTCCCAAAGTGATTTGCTATATGATATATGTATATGCATGGATTCCGAAAATATGTTAACTTAAGAGCATGAATGATATGAAATTTCCTCTCTTGACGTGAATTTGTTTTAAATGTTCATATGATGTAAATTGTTTGAAAACATCTTGAAGAGCATGACATGAAATGTTTTGAGAATTGATATGATTTTGACTTGAAAACGAGAAGGTTAGTCATGTTGAATACAATGGTTGAATGAGAAAAATGATGTGATATTGATGGCTTGCAAGTCGGGTATGACGATACCCTACAGAATATGATATATGATTGAATCAAATAAAATTTGAATACGTTGATTTTACATGAGATAGGTGGATGCCCGAAGAGGGCGTTTAAGTGTAAGGGCTCATCACTGGAAACCGTGTTTGCCGACATGAAAATTTTGTACCAGGCTTAGTGATCTTCAGTACTTGACTTTATGTCATTCCCAAATTGGGATTATAGGTAAGAGCCCGGGCTAAGTGATCTTGGGCACTACCATTGGGTCAAGACACCATGCTTCGTAGTCTTGTGTGTCTCTCCCTCACTTATACTCTAATCTTAGTGACAACCGAGGATTGACAGTTAGTGTAAATTATGTAGGGTATTCCACCTAGCTCAGCTGCATTTCATTATTATTGAGAACAATTACATTATGCCCATGTAATTTTAAATGATTTGATATGAAACTGCTTTATAATGGCTCTCACCTATATTATGTAAAAATATTATACTTTTGTTTTGATTCTCTGCGTACCAGCACTTTTGTATTGACCCTCTTCCCTCCTAAGTTTGGAGGCACAGTCTAGGGGTCCAGATAACTAGTAAATTTCTTTCGACAAATTACAGAATCAAGTGGTGAGCCTTCTATATTTCGGAAGGCTTGACGTCTGCTATTTCATTTATCATTTATTAGTTTTGGGTCTACTGGGGGCCTTGTCCCAGTTTTTAGATAGATATTTATTTCAGTCATGTAGTAGAGATTTCGCAGATGTTATAGAGATGTTGTATTGAGATTGTGGGACATTATTCCCCATTATTTCTTTCGTATGATTCCTAACCATGTTTTTATAATATTGTTTATCTTTTGCATTTTTTTAATTATCATATAAATCATGTGCATGACTACCAGACAGATAGGGGTGTTTTGGGCCTTTATGGTTCGGGATACTCGTCACGGCCAGGGCCCCAGTTTGGGTCGTGACAAACTTGGTATCAGAGCATGGTTCATGGTCCCAGGATGTCTGCGAAATTGCATTGAGTAGAGTCTTGTTTATGGGTGTGTAGCATGCCACACTTATAAGCAGGAGGCTACTAGGCATTTAGGAATGTCTCTCTTTCTTTATAATCTAGTTCATGCAATGTAGTCAGAATGTTCCTCTTTCATACTTAAATTTGTGCTATGGTGTCGCCTATATGAAAGTAACAGTCATCCCAATTCTTTCCTTACTCGAACATTCTCAGACATGTCTCATCATTGGGTCGATTCAAGTACAGGTGTTTAGAGTCTAAATGGTATGGTTCGTTCTGATCGAATCATATAAGATTTTTGCAAGGACTTGAGAAGAGTCCATTAGTGCTTCAGAGTGTGTTGGTTCTAGTGTGAACCTTGATTTTGATAAAATCGTGCTTTTTAGCCTGCAGTATTAAGTGTATTCAGTTTTTTTCAGAACTTATATTGCCAGTTTCACGCTTCAAAGGTAATAAGGTGTAGCAGAATATTGGAACTGTATTTCCACCCGAATAGTAATGTGTGTTAAAGTGTTGTTGTCATGAACTATCGGTAATGAAATTAGACCAAGAAGTTGGTGATATGAAGTTACAGAGTTGGAAGTCAGAGTGAGGATGATTTACCCCTTTATAGTGATAAACTAATTTGGTAGCTAGCAGCATGTGTGGACGGTATGGCAGTCCATGGAGGAAGTGTTTCACTCAGATTTTTATCTATACAAAGTAAGATGTGTTTTCTCAGATAATGGAATATTGTGTGCCAAGTTTCTATCTCTTGAAAATATTTTATCATTGTGTTGATGAAACTAAAAAGTCTAGTGAAGCCGTGTGGGGCTCTTTCGATTCACTAGCATAGTTGCTTTGTCATCCATCTTATTTTCTTGTTCAAAATACAAAGCCAAGGTCTAGTGAAGCCTTGTGAGGCCTGTTTCGATTCACTAGCAACTTGTTGTTCAACTTGTTCTTTTGTTGGTTTGGTGTATGTATGGCTGAATCTATTTGCATGAGATTGAGTTGGTAAAAAGGTAATTCGTCCTTGTGAGTTAGTTTAGTATAAGGTAGAAAAGGAGTTGTTAGTCAGGGTGATTTATTGGTTGCTTGAAGGTGAAAATGGCTATATTAGCGAGTAAGTTATGATTATAGACTTATGGTTGTTTGAGGAATTTGAAGGCAGTCTAAATGTATGAGTGAGTGAGTAAGTATGAGGTGAGAAATCCGTATAAGTAGAAAAGATTGTATGGGGTTATAATATAAGGATAAGGTTGACCATGTCTATTATGAGGCTTTAACCCCCTTGACCCTTTTTTCATTCGTAGTTGTAAACTAGTGCTACTTGTGTGAAGGTATGTAGTAGATTTTTGAGATATTTGGGTAGCATGTACCAAATTGATGGATTAGTAAATTTATATTATGTTGCATTCTTCATTGGTGATAGATGATTGATACTAAACTAAGGCTTAAATTTAAATAGTGTGGTGGTAAATAGTGGCAAGAGTTTGATGATGCATGTTTTGTGGGATTAAGTTAGTAGGCTTGAGGTGCTGAAATAGTACATGCTAATGGATTATGATAAAGGAAAACCGTTAGGTCATGATCGATTATTGTGGTTATGAAGTTCTAGTGCACTAGTGTTTCGTGACGTTTATTTATAGTTTCCAAGTGAAAATTTTGTGTAAGGTTGGGTTGTAAATCATGCATAGCACTAGATATTAAGTTTGAATACTTGATGTCCATGAAGGTGGATGTGATGATTTCTTGGCTAATGATACTAGTTATATGGTAATGGAAGTAATCTAATAGGCTTGAACGGTGTATGAAATGGTTTAAGTTTAAGTTGATTCGTAATGAAGTATAATGTTGTAGGTATTTTGGGTAAATATGCCCTAGGCGATATGGAGTTGTGGCATTTCTCTAAGACTATTACATAATTTGTGTGGGTAGTGGTACCGTCGAATTATTAAGTGGAGAAAAACTAGTTAGATCGTATATGGTGATCTAAATAGCCATGTTAAGTGTTATAATCTATGTTTGAGTTTTGAAGGTTGAACCGATAGAAATTAGTGTGCAAGCATTATACTATGACTATTGGGGCTATCGAAATATAGAGTGTATCTCAGAAGGTAGTATTAGCAGTGGGCTTTCCACTTTCATGTGTGGGCTTTCGGGTTAAGTTCTATTAATTTTGTGTATTGTCATATTTCAGACCCCAGAGAGCAGTAAGTGTAGTTCAGTTAGAATCTGGAGAGGGATCTCTCAAACTCTAGATGATGACTTGAAGCTAAGGGGGAGATAATAGAACAAATGACCAAGTAAGGCTCTCAGATTCTAGTAGTGATGCAGTATGATTTAGAACATCAGAAAGTGAGGGTGAATCTCAACCCATTCCTACCTCAGTATATTTTTTAGTGATCCGAATGCTTACTCATGCCTTACGATTCAGTTTCGTTATCATAGTTTATGGTTCTGGTATATGATAGAGAGTCACGTACTCTTCTAGTTCCAAGATAAAAAGTTCTAGTTCATTCAAGTAGTCGGAATCACATTCCTTATGTTATGAACTCTCGTTGAGGTCAAGCAACTCATGACACATGTACTCACTCTTTATAGTATGCTCAGTCCTGTATAAAGATCTTTCCACGCTTGAGGGTCTTATGTTTTAACCTTTTAGTGACCTTTCCTATGCAATGATAGTGGTGATGATGTAAATGTTCTTATTGATGGAAGATCATAGTATGTTTGTTTAGATAAGGCCATAAGTATGAAGTAAGATTTGGAGCTAAGTTTGGTACATGTGAAGGTTAGTGGAAAAGTTGGTGTGTATGTTTTTAGGATAGCGCGTGGGAGTTATATTGATAATAGTTTAGAAACTATGTAAAGTATGTATTTATGGGTAATTGTCTTGGAGTTAACATGTGGTTATAAATTGGGCTTTAATGACGTTTTAGGATTGTAGTGGAAGGTCGTAATATGCATTAGCGACTTCATATTAAGAGTTCAAAGCAGTCATTGAAGTGGTAAGGCATGTTATACTTAGGATGTGATCTTTAAGGGAGATATTGAAGATTGCATCATATAGTTTAGAATAATAGCGTGGTGTAGCATGTTGTATTTTTGTGACTTAGAGTTAGGCTTGATCGCGGTGTAAGGATTAAGCTATTCTAGACATTAGTAGAAAAAAAATTATCAATGCTCATATGAGAATTTTAAGCTGAGTTGAATGAATATGATATTTATAGGAATAGTATAGTTACGGGATATTCAAGAAGTGTGCTAAGCTTGAAAGTAAGAAGTTGTATTGCCAAAGGTCTGGTAATTCTATCCTAATTTAGGAGTTATATGTCTATATTCCAGACTACAGAATGGTGTCATTGTGATGATTCCTTTGTGGGTGTCCTGTGTAACCCATACCCAATATTCGTGGCTCCCTATTATTGTTAGAAATTCCTCAGAGAGAGTGTTGAAGAGAATAATCCAGTTAAGTATAAGGGTGTGGTATAATTTAGTCTGTATGGCCAATAAGTCAGTTTAGCAGTCAGATTCGTACGACTTGATTTTTCGTCTTTCACTTATTCATGCTACCCGAAATCTCAGACATGCTACTATTCTAAGATAAAGTATACTAGTAATTGAGAGCATAGATCATTTCATGCGTCATGCATTAGATTCAGATTCCAGATGTTCAGTTATGATTCAATTCGTAGGTGCCCTGTGCATCGCCTCAGTTTTTGAGTATCTTAGTGAATTGAGCATTCATAGAGGGACATAGGGTCCCAAGGGGGAGATACCCCATTCAGCTGCATGCATAGATTCTTATTACAAGCTTCGTACCAGTGATCATTGTGTATTCAGTCATACGTCATACGTCAGTTCAGTCAGATATGCATGCATTAGAAATGCATGTTCAACAGAAAAGTTCAGCTTATCTGTGTATTCAGTTGTGCGTTCATGAGAACAACTCAGTAACAAATCCATGCATCAAGTATGCATGATTCATTATGAGAATTCAGCCTATGAGTCGCTTCAGTTGTGTATTCCATGCCTCGGATATACATGTCTGGCATAACCATTTAAAACATCAGTAGTTCCAATCTTATAGTCATCTTTCCGATCACAGTATTCGTTCTTAGGGAACAAATCATGTCCGCGTTATCCCATACCCTTAAGATATCGACATTCTATCCATCATTCGGGGATGAATGGTCCCAAGGGGGAGATAATGTAATGCCCCGCATTTTGGGCAACAATATAGATCATGATTTCGATGCGTTGATAATTCCAAAGCCATAAATCCCATGCCAATATGGCATGTTAATTATTTACGTAGTATGTGAATCCATTCAAGCTTGAATTTAGACCATAGAGGTCCTTCAACTCAAGGACGAGTTGAAACTATTTCAATCGATTAAGTTTTAGAGGATGTTGTAATTTGTGTCAGCTTCCATCGACCATAACTCTCTGTATATGTCGAATTAGAGAGCCAACTATGTGTCAAATGATAGGTCTTCGAGTTATCTTTCCAACGACACCAATTTTGCTAAAATCCAGCACCCGAGCAAGAAGTTATGGCCTTTCAAAGTAGTAGGCGGCGCCTATGTAAACATAGGCGATAGCATAGGCGGCGCCTATGTAAACATAGGCAATAGCATAGGTGGCGCCTATGTAAACATCGGCAATAGCATAGGCGGAGCCTATGTAAAGTTTTCAAGTGACTTAAACACTTCGTTTTTGGGGCAAAATGGTCCTTTTCCCCCCTTACTTAGCCCTAAACACGAAATTCAGTTCCCAAAGACCCCAAAATACACCTTCATTCATCAAAATTGTTCAAGAACTCTCTCTAGGGTTTCAAAATAAAAATGTAAGCTACTCAAGATTCAACCGTGGGTTTTAGAAACTAATTGCATATTTGGAATCCTCTCAACGTAGGCTTCAAGAAGCACCTAATATTTGTAGTAATCGAGGTACGTGGAGTTATCTCAAAAATTTCATGGGCTTTAAAAATTCATATTTTCAAATGGGGGTTTTCAAATTACGAATATGATTATGTTTTTTAAACGTTTTATATTATTGATTTGGCCGTTAGGCCTACTCCCAAAGTGATTTGCTATATGATATATGTATATGCATGTATTTCGAAAAGATGTTAACTTGAGAGCATGAATGATATGAAATTTCCTCTCTTACCATGAATTTATTTTAAATATTCATATGATGTAAATTGTTTGAAAACATCTTGAAGAGCATGACATGAAATGTTTTGAGAATTGATATGATTTTGACTTCAAATCGAGAAGGTTATTCATGTTGAATACAATGGTTGAATGAGAAGAATGATGTGATATTGATGGCTTGCAAGTCGGGTATGACGATACCCTACAGAATATGATATGTGATTGAATCAGATGAAATTTGAATGCATTGATTTTATATGAGATAGGTGGATGCCCGAAGAAGGTGTTTAAGTGTAAGGGCTCATCGCCAAGAAACTGTGTTTGCCGACATGGGAATTTTATACCAGGCTAAGTGATCTTGAGTACTTGACTTTATGTCATTCCCAAATTGGGATTATAGGTAGGAGCCAGGGCTAAGTGATCTTGGGAACTACCATTGGGTCGAGACACCATGCTTCATGGTCTTGTGTGTCTCTCCCTCACTTATACTCTAATCTCAGTGGCAACCGAGGATTGACAGTTGGTGTAAATTATGTAGGGTATTCCACCTAGCTCAGCTGCATTTCATTGTTACTGAAAACAATTACATTATGCCCATGTGTTTTCAAATGATTTGATATGAAACTGCTTTATAATGGCTCTCACCTATATTGTGTAAAAATATTATACTTTTGTTTTGATTTCTCTACGTACCAATACTTTTGTATTGACCCCCTTCCCTCCCAGGTTCGGAGACACAGTCTAGGGGTCCAGATAACCAGTAAATTTCTTCCGACAGATCGCAGAATCAAGTGGTGAGCCTTCTATATTTCGGAAGGCCTGATGTCTACTATTTTATTTATCATTTATTAGTTTTGGATCTACTGGGGCCTTGTCCCAGTTTTCAGATAGATATTTGTTTTAGTCATGTAATAGAGATTTTGCAGACGTTATAGAGATGTTGTGTTGAGATTGTGGGACATTGTTCCCCATTATTGCTTTCGTATGATTCCTGACCATGTTTCCGTAATATTGTTTATCTTCTGTATTTTTTTATTATCATATGAATCATATGCATGACTACCAGACAGATAGGGGTTTTTGTGCCTTTATGGTTCGGGATACTCGTCACGGCCAGGGCCCCGATTTAGGTCGTAACAGTATCAGAGACTAGGTGCATGGTTAGTTGAGTGTCCATAATACCATGTTGAGTAGTGTCTTTTATGGGCATGAAGTATGGAACACTTATAAGAGAGAAGTTATGAGATATTTTATTTAATGTCTCCCTTTCTTGTGTTTCAAACTAAAGCTATAGAATCTAAGGTCTTGAATTTCACTAATTTCTATTTGTTATCTTTCAGATCATGCCTCTAGGGAGATTTTATACTCAGAAAAAAACCCTTTTAAGGGCCCTATGGACGAAGCTAATCAAACTTATGGAGTTCAGACCTGGGGTAGGGCTCCGGTATCCGACGATCTTTGTGGAGTTCTACCTTTCCCCACCAACCACAACTATGAGAGTGACCCCCCTATTCTATCACCTCATAGGGATGCTACTAATGCCAAGTTTCGTTGCTTTATCAACCTCCTGACTCAATTGGAAGCCTCTTGACTCAATTAGTAGTCTCTTAATTAGCTAATTTATGAGGTTGATCCCTCTTATTTTCTTGGGTACGAGGGTAGAGAAAGATACTCGATGCTTCAATGACGAAGCAGAGAAGATCTATCAAATAATACATACTTCAGAGATTGAGGTCGTTGAGTTTACTGCCTATCAATTAAAAGATGTAGCGTACTAATAGTACAATGGGTGGGAGTTGTCTCGAAGTGTTGATGCTAGTCTCACCATATGGGAAGACTTCTCTGAGGCTTTCTTAAACTTCTTCTTTCCTCAAGGTTTGAGGAAGGAAAAGATGGAAGAGTTTGTGAACTTGAAGCAAGGGACGATGTCCATCCAAGAGTAAGCCTTAAAATTCCATCAATTGTTAAGGTATGCTCCCGATATGGTTTCTAGCATAATGGCTCAAATGTGTAAGTTTGTCTCGAAATTGTCCCATGAGTTCGTCCTTGACATCAAGGCGGCCTTGTTGATTCAGAACATGGATATTTCTAGGTTGATTGTGTATTTTTATCAAGTTGAAGAAGAGAAAAAGAAGAAAGTTGAGCTTAGTGAGAGGCAAGAAAAAACTTTTAAGCTTTCTGAGCATTGTGGAGGTGATGGTGGTAAGTTTCCACTGAATAAGTAGGGGAGTTTGAGTTCTTTCTCCTTGGCTAGTGTTCTCTCTCCTTACCTGAGGTTTTTAGGTAATCGCTGGCTCCACCTCACTCTCCTTGCAAATTTTGTGGACAGAGTCATAACGGTCAGAGTGAGAAAGGGAGAAATAGATGTTACCATTATGGTCAGGTTGGGCACATACAGCGTGAGTTGCTTTCCCTAGCCACTTCTTTGGCAAATAGGGCCCCTATGTCTGCCTCTACTTCTATTTCCTGCACCGACGCTTGCCAGAATCGCTTGCATGCACTTTCTACTTGCCAGGATTCTGAGGTGTCTCCTGATGTTGTCATGGGTATGTTGAGACTTTTCTCTGGTGATGTGTATTGCTTGCTTGAACTAGGGTTTACTCTTTTTTATGTGACCCCATATGTGACTGTGCATCTTGATTATGGTCTCGAGAGTCTGTCGGTTCTATTTTCTTTTTCTACCCTGGTCGGAGACCCTGTGATTGTTAGAAGGGTCTATAAGGGGTGTGTGATATTATTTGGTGGTAGGGATACGCTTGTAGACTTGATAGAGTTGCACATGGTTGATTTTGATGTCATTCTAGGGATGATTTGTTGCACTCTTACTATGTTTCCTTAGATTTTTGGACCCGTAGGGTCATGCTTCGATTCTCCAATGAGCAGGTCATTGTATTGGAAGGTGGTTCCCTAGTGCCTAAGGGAAGGTTCATTTCTTATCTAAAGGCCTAAAAATTGATTTCAAAGGGGTGCTTGTATCATTTGGTCCAACTTAAATATTCTAACTCAAAAGAGACTTCTCTATAATCTGTTCCCATTGTAAATCAGTTTCTTGAGGTATTTCTTGATGATCTTCTCGGTATTCCTCCTGATACAGAAATTAATCTTGGGATTGATCTTGTTCTGGAAACTTGTCCGATTTCTATCCATCCTTATAGAATGGCTCCGGCAGAACTAAAAGAGCTGAAGGAGAAATTGAAATACCTCTTAGATAAAGGTTTTATCCACCCTACTGTGTCTCCATGGGGTGCTCCCATGTTTTTTGTGTGCAAGAAGGATGGATCCTTTTGAATGTACATTGATTATCGTCAGTTGAACAAAGTGACCATAAAGAATAAATATCCTCTTCCTAGGATCGATGATTTGTTTGAGCAACTTCAGGGGGCAAAGTGTTTCTCTAAGATTCAGCTTAGATCGGGTTATCATCTGCTTAATAATAGAGATGTGAAAATACCTTAGACTATCTTTAGAACCCCGTATGGTCACTTTGAGTTTCTTGTAATGTCTTTTGGGTCGACTAATGCCCCAACGGCATTCATGAACTTGATGAATAAGGCCTTCCGTCCGTTCTTGGACATGTTTGTCATTGTCTTCATTGATGATATCTTAGTGTATTCTAAGAGTGAGCCGAATCATGTAGATCACTTCAGTGCCGTGTTGCAAACTTTAAAGGATCATCATTTGTATGCCAAGTTCTCCAAGTATGAGTTTTGGTTGAAAGTCATAGCTTTTCTTGGTCATGTTATCTTTAGTGAAGGGATCATGGTAGATCCCCAAAATCTCATGGTGGTTAAGAAGTGGCCTAGACCTATGATTCCAACCAATATTCGAAGCTTATTGGGTTTTACCAGTTACTACAGAAGATTTGTGGAGAGTTTCTCTACTATAGTTTCCCCATCGACAAAGTTGACCCAAAAAAAGATCAAGTTCTTGTGGTCTGACGCGTGTGAGGGTAGTTTTGAGTAGTTGAAAGATAAATTGACTTTAGCTCTAGTTTTAACCTTGCCCGAGGGTAGTGATGGTTTTGTTGTTTATTGTGATGCTTTTCATATCGGTCTTGGTTGCGTGTTGATGCAACATGGTAGAGTGGTGGCCTATGCTCTAGACAATGGAAAGTTTATAAGAAGAACTACCCTACTCATGACTTAGAGTTGTTAGTGTGGACTTTGCGTTAAAGATTTGGATACACTATCTATATGAGGTTTATGTTAACATTTTTTTCGATCATAAAAGCATCTAATATGTGTTTACTCAAAAGGAGTTAAATCTTTAGCAAAGGAGGTGGATCAAGTTGTTGAAAGACAATGAAATGAGTCTTCATTACCATATCGGTAAGGTGAATATAGTCACCAAAGCTTTCAGTAGATTGTCCATGGGAAGTTTTGCCCATGTAGATGAGGATAAGAGGGATTTGGTGAAGGACATTCACCATTTGGGTAATCTTGAAGTTTGACTTGCAGACTCCAAAAATGGTGGTGTGTTTGTTCATCTGTTATCTTATTAGTCTCTTATTATTGAGATAACGGAGAAACAAGTATTGGACCCCAACTTGATGAAGATCAAGAGTAATGTGCATCAATACAAAGTTGCAAACTTTGTGATTGGTGGTGATGGTATCTTGATATACCAAGGTAGGTTATGTGTTCCCAAAGTCAATGGATTGAGGTAAAGGGTCATGGATGAGGCTCATGGATCCTCTTATGCCATTCATCCCAGTTCTACCAAGATGTACCATGGTCATAGAAAATTCTATTGGTGGGGTAATATAAAGTGTGATGTGGCTAGTTATGTGGCTGAGTGCATTATGTGTCAATAATTAAGTTTGAGAACATGAGGCCTGGGATCTTGTATGAAGAGATCCCATTACCTAAATGGAAGTGGGAGGCAATTAATATGGATTTCATTACCAGTGTTCCTAAATCTATGAATCAATGTGACTATATTGGGGTCATTATTGATAGAAAGACCACGTCCACTCACTTCTTTCCTATGAGGACTAATTACTTTGCAAAAGATTATGCTAAGTTGTATTTTCCGGAGATCGTGAGGTTTCATGATGCTCCGGTTTCTATTATTTCAAATCATGGTCCTCTATTTTCATCCCACTTTTGGAAGTCATTCCAAACAGGTTTGGGTACTAGAGCATACGTTAGTACCGCGTTCCACCCACAAATGGATTGACAACCAGAAAGGACCATAGAGATACTAGAGGATATGTTGCGGGTTGTGTGATTGATTACGGTGGTAGTTGGTATGACCACTTGCCTTTGATTAAGTTTGCCTATAATAATAGTTACCACTCTAGTATTGGCATGGAGTCTTTTGAGGCTTTGTATGGTAGTATATGTTTATCTACTATTGTGGGGTAGGAGGTTGGCCAGGGTAAGTTCCTTGGCCCCGATCTAGTTCACCAAGACATAGAGAAGGTAAAGGTTATTCGTGATAGGTTGAAAACTACTCAAAGTCGACAAAAGTCATATATGGATGTGAAGCGTAGGGACTTAGATTTCAGTATTGGTGATTGGGTATTCTAGAAAGTATCTCCTATGAAAGGAGTGATGCAATTTGGTAAAAAGGGGAAGCTTAGTTACCGGTATGTTGATTATGAAGAGGGTTGGCAGTGTTGCCTATGAGTTGGAGTTGCCTTCTAGTATGAACTCCATTCACCCAATTTTCCATGTTTCTATGTTGTGGAAATATGTGGGTGATCCTTCGTTGGTTTTCCCTTGGGGGATGTTTGTATCTCGGCCTTTTTATCCTATGATGAGATCCCGATGAGAATCTTGGATCGGTATGTTCATCGATTATGAATGAAAGAAGTGGCTTCGGTGAAGGTTCTATGGAGGAACCAAAAGTCTGAGGAAGCTACTTGGGAAGCGGAAGAGGAAATAAACTCCAAGTATCCGCATTTGTTTCCCATTCAAAAAACTTTGGATGAAGGTGTGTGTTGATCTCTTTGCTTTGATTTATGTCTTTAATAGACAATGGGTAAAAGTCCCTAACGTTTTGAGTTATTTGTGTTGTGTTAGACCATGGTTTCAAGTCCCTAATGTTTTGAAATTATGCGTGTTTTGTCGTGATGAGTTCGAGTCCCTAATCCTTGAATTGAGTAAGTATCCTTGATAAGTTGATTGATTGAAGTACCTAAGTTGTGAAATGAGTATGTCTTGATAAATGGGGGGTGTAAGTCCCCAATATTTGAAATAAACAAGTGTCCTTGTTAAATAATGGGTTGATGTCCCAAAGTTGATGAAGTCAGTGGTTGATTAATAATAAGCACGATATGTGTTGTGTTGGATGCTAGTTATAACTTGTTCAAGGGTTGGTTTGATATGTGATTACATGTTGGCTTGTGTTTATTGCTTTCCTTACCCCTCATTTGAGGATGAATGATTCAAGTGTGGGAGAATTGAAACACCTAGACTTTGAACCATTGAAAAATTCTCTCATTTGATGTCTCTGGACTTCATATGACTAAGGGTACCACTTGTACCCTATGGATACGAGTTAGTGACCCCCTATCATACCCTAGGTAGTGTGGTGAGGGTCACTCACTGTCCTAGGTATGAGTGAGGCTCCAACCAATTATACCTTAAGGTACGAGTCATACCAAGACCAATCGAATAGAATACCTCGATCAAAAGTGGACTATTTTTGGTAGGGTTGGTAGATACGAGTTAGGGCTGAGTATTACCCTTTGAATACAACTAAAAGGTGTATGGTCATATCCTTAATAGTGTGTGTGATGGTCATATCCTTAATAGTGTGTGTGACCTAAGAGAAGTCTATGGTACAAGTCATGGTACCACTTGTACCCTAGGGTACGACTACTTAAGTGAGTCGTATGGTGAGTTGTACCCCTTGAGGGGTTCAATTTTTAGCTTCTGACTAAGGTCCTTGTGGTCATTACCCATGTCTAAAACCCTAATCCCACTCACTGTATAAGTGTGTATATCCACCTAAACATCCATTTTAATGGATCAAACACCCTAATTACTCTCTCAAGCTCATCTTTAAAGGATTAGAGGCTAGGGTTTCAAGAGGCAAAAAAAAGTCAATATTCTTGGTGATTGAAGTTTTCTAAGGCATGTAACTCTGCCTATTGCAAAAAAAGTCAATATGTATGAATGCTTGATAAATGATACTGTGAAGGTAAAATGAGCCATGCATTGTGTAATTGATGACCTTCATGTTTTAATGAATAAGAAGGGGGTTATAGTCCCTAACATGAAAATAAACTTGAATTGTGTGTTGAACTAGATTATGGTATAGAATTGCTAATGAAATATGAATAGCTTATAAGGGTATTGTGAAATATAGTTTGAATTGTATGATGAGTTGAATCAAGGCATTGGCCTATTGAAATGGTTGAGCAATGAAGGCTCCCGTGAGAACTATGTGGTCATGTATGGTGTTGAATTGGCGAAATAGGTTAAAGTTCTTATGTCTAGAATTGAATGTATATGGATACATGGACAAAATATTAGAGTCCCAATGTCGACTAATGATAGTCGTTATGGTTAGAGGTTAAAGTCCTTTTACTAATGAAATCGCTTGTGGTTAGAGTCCCCTACATAATGAGATCTCATGAAGTCGAAGTGCCTCGCCAACTGAATTGGCTTGGGTTTAGAGTCCCCTATCTAAGATGGCATGAGGTTAGAGTCCCTTGCCTAATATGTGATCATGTGGTTAGTGACCCTTTCTAGAATGAAAGTGTGTGAGTGGTTAAAGTCCATCACTCATATAAATGTGTGTAAGCAGTTAGAGTCCCTCACACAAATAGATGTGTATATGTTGGAGTCCCTTACTTGAGGATATGTAAATATAGTTAAATTCCTATGCGTAATGATAAATTCTTGAATTTATAAGTGTGGAAGGTTGGAGTACTCCAATGCATGTATGATGAGTGATAACTTCTAAAGTATTAATAAGACTTGTTCCCTTGATAAGCATGTGATATGTCTATATGTATGGATAAGGTTATTAATATGATGGAATATGAAGTAGTGGTTGTTTTTGAATAATGATGCTATTTTATCCTTATTCTTGAGTTGCATGCTATCATTCCAACCACTAACCGTCTTTGGGCACTATGTCCCTATGCGACATAGGGACCGGAGCATCTTCTTCCCTTCTTGCACAGTGATTAGGCAACTGAAGCGGTTTATGTATTGACTAGTGAGTGGTGAGCTTCCTTACTTCGAAATAAATTCCTTCTTGGTCTCCTATCTTTAGACTTAGTCATAAATTGACTTGGTTTGGCTATTATCGGGGGATTATCCCGACATATATATTTTTAAACTTCGGTTTCTATAGAGGTATTACGGATGACTGTGGACTTGGGAATATTGGTTAGTGTGATGAATCTAATGAAGTGTTAGATGTGTTTAAGTTATGACGTATAGTATGTTTTTTGATATCTCATTTTATGGTCGAGATTCACCCGATCCATGTGATTGATATAATGATTGTGATGGGTTATCGGGGCTACCTCCAGTTCATGTGGGCTTGAGGTTCCCCTACTACATGGATCGGTTTAAGGGCTTGTCAAATAGGGGAAACTCTATATTTATTAGTGTATGGGACTGAAGCTGTCATACCCTCAGAAGTTGAAATTCCATCTCTTCGATTCACCATAGAAGATTAAATTGATTATTGTCAATGGATGAAGACTCGATTGGAGCAATTGAGATTGATTAATGAAAAAGACTAAAGCTAGGATGTCATGGCTAATTGTATCAAAGAAAATGTCCGGACAGTATAATAGAAAGGTACATCCTATACATTTTGAAGTTGTTCAATTAGTATTGAAGTGCATCCTCCCTCATCATATTGATGATAATGGCAAGTTTTCCCTAAATTGGCAAGGGCCATTTATTATGAAGAAAGTATGGCCTAATGGAGCCTTGTATTTTACAAATGTAGAAGGCAAAATGGCAGAAATGCAATGTTGATGAATTTAAAAGATATTATTTATAATCTTTATACTCCGTTACTTCTATTGCATGTTTGGTACTAGCATTTTTTAAGATGGATATGATGAAGGAATTTTATTCCACTATCTAAATATTGTATAATCCTTGGTTTACCCATTTGATCATTAGACTAATTTTTATTTCGTATCCATCTTTAGGAATCAAATAAAGTCTAAAAATGATAAGAGTGTCAAGAAAAATAGAGTCAGAAAGACTACCAAAAGATAAAGATCAAAATAGAAAAGAATCAAAGTGGAAAATAAAAAAGAAAAAAAAGAAAGCCAAATCAAAACAAAAGAGTGAGTTCCCTAAACTACGTTTTTCCTAATTCTTACTATAATAAGATGCGCAGGTAGCCCTACTCTAGGGTTCGATTCAACTAAATAAAGAATTTACAATTACCCAGTCAAAATAAACTATGGGCAAGAGTTAATAGTTGTTGTGTGAGTCGATTCAAAAAGTTATATGTCCCACCCCATTTCAATTGTCGTTTGAGCCTCATGCCATCTTTTCTTTCTTACCATATCCAAAAGTCACATTACAACCAAAGAAATACCTTCATATGAATCTTTGAGAATATTAACGCTAAACATGTGATAGATATATGATGTTGTAATTTTGGCCCAACTTTTCTTCATCATCATAAGAAAATATGAGAGAAATAAAAATTAAAGAGTTTTATTGGCGAAAACCCTCACGATCACCATAAGGCGAAGGTAAGTTGATATAAATAAAGATGAGTGAGTCTTATTTGTGAAAACCTGCACGGATATTATAAGGTGATGGTGAGTTGAGAGAAATAAAAAATTAGAGAGTCTTATTTGTAAAAATCCTCATGGGCACCATAAGATGAATGTCAATTGAGAGATATAAAATGAGAGTTTTATTGGTGAAACCCTCACAAGCACTGTAGCGATGGTGAGTTGAGAAAAATAAAAATAAGAGAGGCTTGTTAAAGAAAAACCTTCAGGACATCACTAGCTTAATGAGCTATACTAGTTCAATGAGTTTAAAGAAACAACTCAATTTTAGGGTCATTAACTCAGCAACAACTAATGAAAAGTTTTGATGGAAAGAACAGGAAGCTTAATTCAAAAGGCTTGTCATAATCATTAGAGTTGGTTGTCATATTAATATAAGTTTTTCTTTCTCCGTTTTTGAAAAAGGGGATATTCAATGTCTTTTTATTTATTTTCTATATTTGCATTTTGTCTTCTTATGTTAGTTATCAAAATAAGAAAATCTTCATATTTTTTACACCATTGACAAAATAAGTGAGAAAGGATTTCAAAAATTGATACTAGTTTCCTTAATTGCATGAAGCAAAGTCAAGAACCAGCACATGAAAGAAACATGATCATAAGTCGAAACAAGGACTACAAAATGTTTTACTTAATAGACATGTTCCTGGATTCAAGGAAGGATCATGGTTTAAAGGGTTTATCTCTAAGATATGGTAAAAATAGAAATATGGTGCTTAAATCAAAGTCACTCTCTTTAATTTGAGTTTGGTCAATGGTGAGACAAGTCAGGGGGAAATACTAACAATCTAAAACAAAGATGAATAGGACGAGTGTTGGAGCTAGTGCCTGGAAAGCCAAGTGACGCAAAGAACTGCCATGTTATTAACTAACAAATTTTTCTTTAATGAAACAGGGGAAAAATTATGTTCAATGAGTTTAAGTACCTTTGGAAAAACATATCCATGAGTTTTCATACTATAGTCGGGACCCTCCTTGAAAGTGGGACTTTACTTTCTGCTCAGTACCCTCCCAGAAAATGAGACTTTTCTTTCTGTTCAGGACCCTCTTGGAAAATAGGATTTACTTTCAATTCAGGATCCTCTTAGAAAATGGGATTTACTTTCTATTTAGGACCCTCCTAAAAATGAGACTTTACTTTTTGTTCAGGACCCTCTAGAAAATAAGACTTTACTTTCTATTCAGGACCCTCTTGGGAAATTGGATTTTACTCTCTTGTTAGGACCCTCTTGGAAAATTGGACACTACTATCTATTTAGGACCCTCCTGAAAAATGGGACTTAACTATCTATTCAGGACTCTTCTAAAAAATGAAACTTTACTTTTTGCCCAGGACCCTTCTGTTCAATACCCCCTAGAGAATTGGACCATAATTTGGGAAAAATGAGATTATTTTTTATCATACCCCTTTGTTTAAAGATAGCTTTTGTTCTAGTTTTGACTTTGATTTTAGGAGTCCACCTGAAGAATAGGGTGAAGAGTTCAAATTATAGTTTAGGAGACCACCTGGATAATAGGGTGAAAATTTTAAATCGCAAGTCAGTCACTAGCCTAGACAATAGGGTGAATATTTTAAATTGTATGTCAGGAGCTCACCAGGAGAATAGGGTGGAGATTTTAAATTGCAAGTTAGGAGCCCGCCTAGAGAATAAGGTAATGATTTAAAAAAGTCAAGAGCCTGACTATAGAATATGATAAATATTTTAAAATACATGTTAATATCCCGCATGGGGAATAGGGTGCATATTTTAAATTGTATGCTAGGGGCCTATGTGGAGAATAGGGTTAAAAGTATTGCAAGTCAGGAGCCTTCCTGAAGAATAGGCTAAAGATTATCAGTTGCAAGTATAGGAGCCCACCTAGAGAATAAGGTAAAAATTATGGCAAGTTAGGAGCCCGCATGTAGAATAGGGTGAAGATTATTGCAAGTCAAGATACCACTGAAGAATAGGGTGAATACGTTTTAAACTTCAAGTCAAAAGTTTTCTTGAAGAATTTTGTGAAGATTTTAAACTGCAATTCATGAGCCCGCCTAAAGAATATGGTGAATGCAAGTCAGGAGCCCACCTTGAGAATAGAGTAAAGATTTTAAATTACAACTTTGGAGTCTGCCTGGAGAACAAGGTGAATATTATTGCAAGTCAGGAGCTGACCTAGAAAATAAAGTAAAGATTTTAAATGGCAAGTTAGGAGTATGCCTGGAGAATAGGGTAAATAGTTTCAAGTTCAAGTTCATGTTTAGAAGCCCCACCTAAAGAATAGGGTCAATTTTCAAGTTCATCTCCAATACCAGAACTTTGCCTAGAGAAATAATTTACTTTCAAGTTCAAATCCAAAGAAAAGAAGGATATCTTATCACCTAAGAAGGCATTGAAGACTCTAGTCAAGAATCCAGAAAAGCTACATAGATAGGTTTTCTATAATTTTATGTATCTTTTTAACTTGTAGTTTTCTTTTTGATGTAATGACAAAGTCACGAACTGAAACCACGGTAGGACCTAACTCAACTATTTATCTTGGTATAGTCCCTCTCCTTTTGAACCCTTTGAACTACACGTGAGATGATTTCCTCATAACTCGAGATAAGTAGGATGTCCAAAATCAAGACTCGATCACATTCTATCTTTCTTTTTCTCCCTTTTAAATGATGATCGGATCAAATTTTTCTTGTTGTCTACTTTTTTGTCTGGAAACACTTTGTGTTTACAGTCAAAAAGGGCATGATGTAGACATATAATTTTGACCCTCCAAGTTTTGTACCTTGAATTTATCCCATTTACCGCACCCTTACAATGTACCCTTACCCTATTAAATTATTCCCCCACAAAAGAAGAAAAATAAAAACCCCACCATATATCCCTCATTCCATACACACTTGAAAAGATTCCTCACCTTCACTACCCACCCAACCCCCTACCCCACGTGCCTCTTCTCATCCCTCTCATATTTTTTGTCTCTTCACAAGCAAAACACCTACCTCTCATTAGAAAATGATGAAATCTAGCGATCAAACCAACTCCCATCTAAAAACAATGAAATACAGAGACTAAACCCACCACCCTAAACAAAAATACCAAAAAAATAGTTATTAAATGACCTAATACCACCGTTGAGCTCCCCTTTTTCAATCTAATATCATTGAGTTTAATATCAATCAAGACTTATTCACGATTTAATTAGTTTTCTTCGAGTTTAGGTTTGTCAGGTTTGGAATTTAGGTTGATGGTTCTATTGGAGTTTGCGGTTTTTCAAAAAAAATTCAAATTTGAATTGTTTTTCCTTTTTGGTTGTTCCATGGCAATATCTTGAGGTCTAATTCTTTCTCTTACCCTTTAATTTCACTATATGATATTGATTTTAAGTAATATGAGTTTGGTTTGATTATGTTTTCCTGATGTAAATTCGTGTTTTGGTTTGAAGATTTTCTCCGATTTGATTTACAACCTATGAAATATGTTACACATTTTACTGTTGATGTTTGGTTAGGAATAAGGTAATGAATAATGGAATTCTAATTAACAAAATTGATTTGGGAAAGGACTGAAATAGATTAATTCACAACGTAAATGTTTGATTAATTCATTGTCGTGATTAATTTGGATCGATTTCAATTGATTTTGTTTCACTGGTAGTATCACGTTTAGGATGGGGTATTGATAAGAAATTGTAGGATATTCGGTAGGAAAACTCTAGGAGTCGATAATTGTGATGTTTTATTGCTTGGGTGTATGATTTTCATTTTATATCAAGTGTATTCATATTTTCCAAAAAATACCCCGATGTCATATGTATCTATTCATCGAGGACTGCCCCATGAGATTTTGTACTCGAAGAAAATTTGTGATCAAGGCTCGGGATGTCCTATAGAGCATAGTTTAGGAGTAGAATAGATTAGTATAAGTTTATCTTTCCATATTTTTTTATTTTTGAACTGTATAATTGGATTGGACTTTACTTTTATACTCTTGTTTGTTGTATGTTGGTTTGCCTTGTGTGTTGTTTGAGATTTAATTCACTTATAGTGTCAATTAGCCGGTACAATTTAGAAAATCAAAAATATTGAAACCCCAGGATCGAGGGTGCTTAACACCTACCCCTTTGTCAGCAGAATTTCTTAACTAGAATCTTTTTCACCTATCAGTATTTTTTAAGAGACAACATTTTGAAAAGGAATATTTTAAGGTGAGTTTGCATACCAAATTCATGCCAAGTGGTCACACTGGTTTATTAGTAAAAATTCTTTTTGAAACATTTTTCTTTTGTCACTTTCATATTTGAAAACCCTTTCAATCTAAATAATCAAAAAATTTCTTGATAAAAAAGGGTGTGACAAAGCCATAATGATGGGAGACGACACAAGCTTTTCCTTGAGACAATTGATCACCATTACACAATATCCATCATACTCAAATTTAGCTTCTTTTTTAAAAAATATTACACATGGGTTGGACAATTTTCGAGAAGTCTTTGATGAAGCGTCTATAAGAGCTGGTATGATTAAGATAACTACTAACTCTTTTTTCAGAAATCAAAAGTGGTAACTTAGAAATAACTTCATTCTTTTCTCAATCAACTTGAATGCCTTACCCCTGAGAATTTATGGCTGAGTACAATACTTTCTTTGACCAATGAATGACACTTTTACCAAATTAATACGAGATTTGTTTCTACAAAACGCACAAGGACTTTTCCCTTTTTCTCAAGGTAAGATTCAAATGAGTCACCAATAATGGAGAAGTCATCCATGAACACTTCCACAGTGCTCTCAACCATATCCACAAATATCGACAACATACTCTTTTGAAAGGTGGCAAGCATATTGCATAGCTGAAAGGCATGTGTTAGTAGGCAAAGGTCCCGTAAGGGCATGTAAATGTGGTTTTATATTGATTATTAGGTGTAATTAAAAATTAATTATATCTGGAGTACCCATCAAGAAAACAATACCACCTTCACTTGACCAACCGATCTAGCGTTTGCTCCATGAATGGCATCGAAAAATGATCTCTTCTGTCCAAAAATTTAATCTAAGGTGATCCATAACACCATCCATCTCGTGACCAAATGGATGGGTACAAAATCATTATTTTATTTAGGACTACCGCAATACCACCCTTATTAGGAACACATTGGACCATACTCACTCACGTACTATCTAAAATTGGGTACATAACACCCGCATCAACTCATTTAATAATTTTTTTCTTAACCACCTCTTGCATTACGCTGCAACAAGTTTGTTATAAGAAACGAATGATTTTTCATTAATAAATCATATTTTGTCGCAAAAGATTTTGCTTGAGAAAAATAACTTTTTCAATTAATCATCTCCAAAAGTTGGTCGTTAAAAGTATACAAAGACAATTTAGTACTTCGTCGCTAAAAAATTATATTAGCTACAAAAAACATCCCCAAATGTGTAACATTTCTAACAAATAGTTTGTCAAAAAAATACAACTTTTAAAGTTGATGATATATTTTTTTCAATAAAAAGTTTTTAATATCGATAAAATTTCGTCGTCCCTAATTGTTTTGTTCAATCAACGATGACACCAATTCTCTCTAAGGTTATATATATATATATATATATATATATATATATATATATATTTCATGATTGAACAAATGTATTTTCGTCACTAAAGACAACTTTTTGTATACAAAATATATTTACATCCTTTAATTATTATAATAAAGGTTAATAATTTTGTATTTAAATCTAGCATTTTGTCACTAAAAATAGTATTTTTACCGACAATATAGAAATGTCACTTAATTATCATGATAACTGAAGATTATGATTGTCGTGACATACAAAATTTATTTGTATCTAATGAAAAGGACAATACTAAGACAAACATATTTGCCACTAAATATAGCCAATTTATTACGAACTAATTTAGTTGTGACAAAAATAGTTGTCTTGAAAAGTTTAATATAATTTTTGCTACAAGTTACCTTCAATAATAAAATCTTTTGTCACTATTTACAAACTTTAGAAAAATGCTTAATTATTTAATGTCGATGGTAGTTTTTAAATTATAATTAAATAAATTGAAATCAAAACAATAAAAGATGTCAGATAATAATAAATTTTTCTTATGATCATACAATTAAGAAAACAAAAATTGTACTAAGGTAATAACTCCTTAGAAGACAAATAAAAGTAAAATAAGTTCAATAACAAAGGAAATCTAACTGAAATATACTAAATATTAGTCATATCTTAAACTAAGATAGATATATAAAGGTTTCTTTCAAAGTACCAATAACGTAGTGAGTTTGCAATTAGTACTCATTCAACTCTCACATTTATACCTGTGGAAAAGAGAGACGAAAATTATGATTGATGATGTTTCCATATTTGGCAGGCAAAATGATTTTACGTGCTACTGCTGGTCCAGGCCACAAATAGAATCCATTCAACATGTATCTATGAAAAGTGAGGCTACCCAAAATATTTTGAGGAAAAGAGGATTATCTTTGGGCATTAAACACAATTATTGGCAGGTAAAAACTTAATGTGAATGGTGGGACATGAAGTACACTAGCACAATTCAAAAACTTCTATTGCAGGTAGTGCCTTTACTTATTAATAAAGAGATGTGGACAGAGAGATGTGCTTGTAGATATGGGGAAAAAAAAAAAGATTAGCACTTACAAAATAACTCAATAAATGATGTGGATAATTAAAGTTATCATGGATAATAAGTAAACAATCAAATTTTCAACCACAACTGGCTAGAAACTTGAAGAAAAATCGAGCAGTTAAAACCAATCAATAAATGAACTAAGGTGACCGAGATTAAGTCTGAACATTGGAATAGAAAAACTCAACCCTGATGGTAGTTTCATTATTGAATCTAGAAAAGTAAGAATTGGGAGCATAGCTAGATGAAGGTGGTAACCTGAGTTTTTCCTACTCAGTCCCTGTTATATGTTGCATCATCATAACCTGAAGAGAGCTGTTAACTTGAGAATTTCAAAGAATAACTTATATTGAATGAACAATGGATGACAATCTTAAAGTTTTCTCTTGACATAAACATGAGTGATAATATGTTGTTTATGCTTCTTATAAGATCGCATACCAACAGCTATGATCATCTAATTGAGACACGGTGAAAAAGGTTAAAACTATCTTAAATAAGAAGTCACCACAGTGAATAAATTTTTACTGAAAATACAAAACATAAGATATACTAGGTCAAAAATCATCATGGAACAAAGCTCCTTATCCCTACTGAAGAATAGAATTTTCCCTGACAGATAGGCAAAAAGTTATGCATCAACTCTTCAAGCTCTGGGAAACATCTGCAGTGAACTCTATTTTATAATATCCAAGTATTATTTTTAGAAGTTATTGAAACACCTAAAATTTATTTCAGAGTGGCCAAAACTATGTGATCTGAGTATTACTTTAAGTCAAAAAATCATTAAATGCATTAGACTTTCACCAACTAGACATGTCAAATAGTACAATGTAGTATCTCTATATGATCCAATCCCCTTTTATATCTATTTTTTAATGAAGTGGGAGGTATATTGTTGGCATCAAGGTGATGCAATAAATACAAAAGTGAAAAGTTAGCTCCAATACTCCAATCCCGTTGTTTCTCTTCCTATGATCAAAGACTCATGTTACCATCAACTTCAATAAGGGGTCCGGTTATTGAGCCATAAATTCCAAGACTACCCCCACCTTTTCCTCAAAGATTGAGGCAAAAGAAAGAGGAAGTTAAGTTCAAGTGATTCATCGAGAAATTGAAAGAATTAAGCATAAAAATACCTCTTCTTTAGGAATTAGAGAAGATGCCTGGATATTCTAGGTTCATGAAATAATTGATCACAAAGAAGAAATGAATGACTATTGAGGATATTGATTATTGGCACCATTGTAGTGAAATCATGACTAGGTCTTTGGCACAGAAAGAGAGTGATCCTAGATCATTCACTATACCCTGCACGATTTGGTAATCCCAATTTTCCATAGCCATGAGTAATTTACGGGTCATCGTTAATTTGACGTCACTGGCCATATTCAAGCAATTAGGCTTGAACCCTCCAGAATTGACTTTGTGCGGTTATTGATGGCTGACCACATAGTGAATAATCCTATGGGAATCTCTTTTGATGTGATCTTAAAAATGGATAACTTTATATTTTCGGGTGACTTTGTCATCCTGAAATGTGAGGTTGACACCTAGATGCCCATTATATTAGGAAGATCATTTATAACCACTGGTAGAGCTATAGTTGACATAGAGAAAGGTGTGCTAAAATTTAGATTCAATAGTGAGGAAATTACATTCAACATCTAAAAGTCAATGAACTAGCCAACCAATATGAGGATAGTATCGGTTATTGATAGTATTGATGACCCTAATTGATTGTATTGATGACCCTGGAGATACTCCTATAGGTATCTTGATGAATTCAAAGTAGTCAAGATACCTGCATCGTACCATGACGTAAAATTAAGCACTGCATGGGAGGCAACCCATGGGCTTGTTAGTGAAGTCTGAGTAACCAACACAGTCGTGTCGTTCCATGATATTAAATCAAGCACTGAGTGGGAGGAAACCCATTATTTTTAGTGTTCAAGTTTTTGTTCTTTTTCCTTTTTGTAGGTCTTTAGCTCTTGGACTTGCCAGGATTATGGTAAAAAATTACTACATTCATTAATTTCCAGGTAAATGGGATGTGTGATCAACCCATCATGGTCACAAGTCCACATGGTAAGTTGAGTAATAAGTTTAAAATTTTAAATTTTGAGGATAAAAAATGGGAAGTTATGGACTTTGGCATCAAATTATACTTTAAGGACGTCAAAATTAGGTTGTGGGACCATAAGTAGCTAGAGAATTATCAAAACACGAAGTCCAAATTGCAAAAAAGTGGGCCAAAATTTTCAGCTCAGCAATTGCTCCCCGCACCTACTGGCCGCAGGTGGCACCTGCGCCCCATGGCTGGCCACAGGTAACAGTCGCGGGTTGAAGCCACGGCTAGGTCAAAAAGTGGGCCCATTTTTTAATTTAAATTTTGAGCCCACTAACACTTACCTAAAATAGGCCCTAACCTATATTTAAACAACCTTAACCTCATTCTAAATCATTTAAATCCTCAAAACTTCACTTTTCTCTTTGAATTCAAACTTCCTTCTTAAAACACAAACTAACCCACACTTAAGTAAATGCTAAATTGACACTTATTTGAGATAGAAACTTATCCCAACACACTAAAAACAAGTTCCAACTTTGGTTTTGCTTGATGTTTTTAGTATTCACTTCTAATCCTTCATAAAAGAGGTGACTTTCTCGGTTCCTAATAGTTATGTCTTGATCTATTTATTGTTTAAGAAAGTTGATATATGTATTCCATTGAAAAATATATAGAATCTATCATGCTTGTATATGGGAGCCTTGAAGTAACCTAAAATCATAATGTAGGGCCTTGTTTTGAATAAAAATCTAAAGTTAAGCCCCAATCGGAAGTTGAATTTGAATGAATAAAAGTAACACCACTAGTTGAACATAATTGTTTGTTTTGAAAGTAGTGATTTATGATAGGTGTGTGCGCATTGGACTTGTTAGGATTTCAAAGACGTATAGGGGTGTGAAAATTGAGGAAAAATTTAAACTTTTCTAATTTTGAGTTTTTCTTAAACTTTTGTTATCCATCACTTTTGTTGGAGACTAACAAATGATTTTTTAGGTACATATGTCACCAAATATATGATGAAGACAAAGGCTGGTACCTCAAGGAGACGGGCAGAGTGTCCCGAGCTTATTAATTTACTGGAAGAGTACCCGAGGAAGTTATGTAGAGACACTATAGTAGGGGTAACACACAGAGTCATGAGAGGACAGACACGCCAGGCTGCTCAAATAGTTGCAACTCAGCCAAGGATGAAGTCAGCAAGGATGTGACCCCTACACACTCGTCCACCTGATGATGATAATAAGATAAATTCTATATCTAATCGACAGGTTGTTGCTAAGGACCCCGAGTCTAAGGAAGAGTCCTATGATTCATTCTAGGAGGTAGAGTAGAAGGAGCCATCAGTGGAGCCGAAATCTAAAGAGGGTACCTCTACTTATCTACAGCAAACAAATGTACCCTGTTCTGAGAAGAATAGAAAGTAGGCTACCCACAATAAATCAGTACAGCAGGTGTAGAGTTTTTCTCCCATATATGCCTTAGATGCACCTCCCGAGGAGGGATATCTGAGGATGTGTGTGGAAGGGATACAGAAGATATTTACTATTTATATTCATGTTTGAGAGGTAGGTAGGCCGATAAGGCGCATTTATGGGTAGTGCTGGATTTAACTATCGGGGCTAGATCGAACACCAAAGTTACAGGTGGCATTTGATAGATATCGGATAGAGTAGATGACTAGGCCACTTGGTTCTTACAGCCATATTATGGTACAAGAATTTTATACATCATACCGAGCTACTATAGTCCTTTCTATGCGTAGACATCTAGGCCTAGTGAGATTTATGAGGTAGCCATAGCTTGAGCATACACTAGTTAGAGGGGTCAAATTTGATATTTTAACAGAGACTCTTCACAGAGTTACCATCGGCCCAAATTATATTACCCCTATATCTACAACTGAGTGTGACCACAGACTAAGGGTCACACATAATCGACATATCCTACAGTAGGTTGAACACCGATGAGAGGGGGTGAGATAGCTAGGTGGATAGCCAATTATACTTCACCTTTGGGTGATGCGACCCTATAAATTAAGGGTCATGTTGTGATCAAAAAGGTCCTATTGATAGTTGAGGGCAAGTTTTAGCGGTTGTTGATTAGATACCAACTGATACCCACTACTCTAAATATACAATGATAGGGGAGGGAGAAGCACTGGTTACTTGTATAATGGATGGTTATATTATAGATTTTCCTGCCATCCTCAAGCATGAGTTACATGATAGAACATTTGGGGAGTTGACTAATCTGTTATTCCCCTGCATGATTCAAAAGTTGTGTGATAAGGCCTATGTGCTTGAGATACCGGGAGTAGATGAGAGGGTACTTGTGACTGTGACAGTACAGAAAAAGACTAAAAAGGATCTGGATCATCCAGGCCCTTCCAGGAGATTGAGATAGTAGGCAGCAGTACCATGAGCCCATATTGAGGGCCCAGTAATTTTCACAGAGCCTGCTGATGCATATTGAGGTGATGTGGGTGTTAGTATTTATATAAAGATAGGAGAAAAGAGAAAAGGTCCAGAATCTAGTACGCAAGGAGATGAGACACCAGCTACTTCTTCTTCAGCGGTGTATCTTTAGAGCCTACTCGCGCATCCAATACAGCTTCTATTTTAGGTATGATAACTATACAGATTTTTTACTCGCCCAGCTATATCTAGTAGACAGCCAGAGGGACACCGATTCTAGGGTGAGGGTTGTTGAGACCGAGATGACTACCCTCTATGAGCAGATGAGATCAAAAGACTAAATTTGAGTAGGCAGAGGCCCGATGAGAGACCACATTGAGAGTTGTACTATACGAGCTACATGTTAATTTTTAGTCACGGCTCAATGAGTTTAAGAGATGGGTTACAACCCGATTAATAAAGATAGATGCGTCAGATCTAGCACATATTAGGGGGGAGTTTGATATATTATGATTAGAGCTATGCACTCTCATATAAAGATATATAGCAGTCACTCCTTCAGTTATACCCCTGGTGGTCCATATATCACCTATGTGCCTATAGAGATAGTTTGATTTCTTTATATAGGATGTTGATAAGTTCCCAGTAGTTAGGGTGAAGAGAGGTCACATAGGCATCATGCAGGATCCAGATTGGCCATATGACCAAGCCATTAAAAATGATAGACATGATTCAATAGAGTCCACATTTATCAATACGTAGAGGCATGCATCAACAGTAGTGAGTGCATCATCTAATAGTACACCACCACCGCAACCACCTCTGCCAGTTGATATGCCCCTATCTGGGTATGCTCACAATTCAGATACCTAGTGCATCCCAAATATGTTTGCACTTCCCTCTGTTTTACTTTATTTAAGTAAATTAAGGATAGCGCATAGTTTTTAGTTGGGGGTAGGCATACCATGCTGCGGTAGTTTGTTGTTGTCATGCTTCTTTTCCTGTCGGTCGCAGTATGGTTAAGGAACCGACATGTCTAGGATAATCTTATGTCATATTGTGTTTTTATTTTTTATTATGTTTTGTTTTTATGTAATTAGAAGATTTCCAAGTATTTAGGGTTGTAGTTATGTTTTGATATATTTTAGATACCCCTCCAAAATTTTGTGTTTTGGAAATGTGTAAATGCATATATGTGTGAACATTGTGGATATTGTTATGGCATTAAAATTAGGGAGATGATGATCACTTGCTAATAATTGCATGAATTAGATAGGAAGTAGTTGGTAATATTGACTCTGTGCTATGTGTGTGGGAGATACTACCTAGTTCCTTTTGTGTGTTGAATTTAGAACTTGCTTGGTTAGCCCTACCTAGGTTGAAGGATAGTTGGCTAGGAAAGGATCATGGGCCCTTTTTTATATTAGTCTAATTTTACCCTAAATGACCTTCATGTGTGAATTGTATCCCTTGATCCCTGTTTTAAGCTTTATAAACCTATTTTTCTTGTTTCACCATTCACCTTCCCGTTTATATTTCAATGAACCTATTTGGCCCTAGTCCTCCTTGGACATAGTGCACCTTAACTCAGGTAAAATACCTAAGTTGAGAGTGGCTATCATAGGGAGGTGTAGTGTAGAATGGGTATGAAGATGGGTAAAATAAGAGAAAAAGTTAGTAAGGCTGGATATGAAAAGAAAAGGAGAACAAAAGAAAAATTGTGAAAAAGAAAAAATAAAGAATAAAAGACCACACCCAACCTGAATGTGCAATAAATTATAAAAAGGGATAAATAAGGATGAAATAAACTGAAATTGGCTACTAAGTGGGATCCCAAGTTTAGAGTAGTGCCAAGGAGGCTTAGTCACTTGATATGTCCATATGTACCATACCATCCCCCAAGCCAATATTACAAGCTAAGAAAATTCCTATAGTAATCCTAACTTGACTATTTGAATGGTACTATAAAGAAAATAAGGCCAAGCCTATGGAATATGATACACCTTGATTGGAAATTTTATTTTGAGTATGAATGTCTCGTGACCATCCTTGAATTGACTTGCAGTATTTTGTATGAGTGAGTGGGACATCCTTGTTGTGAGGGCACTTGAGTCATATTGCTAGCTATTTGCTTGTTTTAGGTAGTGTAACTTGTATAATTGAGTGATTGTATATTGAACATATAATTTCCATACCTTGATCCCATTGTATCACACTTTATGCTTCATGTTCATACACAGTTGGTTTTGAAAAATAAGGTTGGAGGGGAGTGTTCTGAACTGTAAGTGTTGACTGATTGCCTTGAAAGCTTAGATTCTCCCTGTTAAGCGTCGTATTTGTTTTTGTTGTGTTTTGTTGCCTGAGGACATGTAAATGTTCTAAGTTGAGGGTATTGATGTGCTATAGAAATATAGCACTTTCGATGCTTAAAACAAGGCAAATATGCAAGTTTCTAAGGTTATTTTGTTAGATATAATGCGTTTTGGGTATATTTGGTAGGAAATCATGTTTTGGATGCTAAGATCATGAAAAGGGTGAAAAAGGTATTTTTGGATACTTTTGGAGTAATTATGAATGTTTGGGATGCTTTTCGACTTGTTCGTGATCAAAGCATGTTCGAGAATTGAAAAAAGAACTAAGAGGATGACTCCTTGTACTTACTAAGCCAACCTATGGACCGCATGTCTGACTTGCAAAAGCAAGAAGGCAAAGCAAGTGCCAGAAGTCCAAAATCCTAAGAGCTGACTTGCAGGATTTTTTCATTCGGTACTAGCGCCTCACCATGCTAACCGCAGGTACTACCTATGCCCAGTGTCAAGGCACAGGTACAGACTACATATGGTCGCCGACCCTGTTTTCTCCTATTTAGTTTGGGCTTTGGTTTTAGGGTTTCCTCATGTACTAGAAATACCCTTTATGTGTTTCTTGGTAGGATTTATGCACTTTTGATACTCACAAACATACTTTGATTCCAAGATTCAATTTTGATCTTGGGATTCTCTATTATTGCTTCAATTAATTAATTCAGTTTTCGTTGTGGGTTTTTACACTTCTTATCATTGTGATTTCATCTATGCTTTCGATTATGAATGGTATTGATTTATTCATAAGCATGAGCAGCTAAAAACCCATAGCTAGGGTTGTGGAAACCCTGGCAAATTGAAGAAGTAAGGAAAGTATTGTTGTTGTTCTGAACCGATACCCATGCATGTATTTCTTTATATTCATTATAATGGTTTTTTTAATGGGTGCACATGTTAGGATCCCGCCAAGATATTTCTACTTACTCAAAAAGTGAAGTAGTGACTAGGAAAAGATAAAGACAATAGTAATTTAGGGCTCAAGTATCGATCCACGCTTTTAGGTTTTATCTAAGTAAGATGGTTAGATTTCATCTAATAACTAGAGACTCAAAAGATAATAGATAATGGGGATCAAGATAAGGGTTAGTAAGGCTACATCTTGAGACTCAAAAGGTAAAGGGTGAAATTCTTCTGCTCAATCCAAAAGACTGTAGAAGGTACATAATTTATCGATTCTTCATGCAAATTCTCGGGTTAGTTCAACAAATCAAGATAAGCCTACAGAGTTCAGAATCCAGGGGGAACACAATCCTAGTGTTAATCTACGAGTGATTATAACCAAAGTTGATATAGTTACGTGCTCGAGATTACTGCCCAAAAACCCCCCATTAACTCTTTTTCTTCTGCCCATAACCCCCTTTCAAGGATGTTATGGGCTACCTAATATTCACCTTCATCCCTCTTTCGAGTGTGATATATGGTTTCTAGAGTTTGGAGCTTTCGTCCATCAAACCTATTTGGATATTTGGGGCTTTCACCCACCAAATTATAACCCGTAAGCTCAAGCAATGGTGGAATCCATACTCAACAACTAAAATACATACAAACACAATAATACCCATACACAATTACACCCTAGTTCACCATAATCCCAAAACTAAATTATATAGCTACTCATGAAGAAGGTAAAGAGAGATATACCATAAGGATTATGCAATGCATTCATTCTTCACAAAAAGTCTAAGAAATTTATTGTTCAAACTTAATTACACATTTGCCTCAGATTAGGGTTTCAAGTCTTGAATTCCAAAATGTCTTATAATCTAAGCTATCCTAAAAAGGAAGGGTTTTTGCTTAAATATGGCTTGGGATACGTCTGATTGCATTTACAGATCTACCTGGGCATATTTCTGCTTAACCACAATCACGAACGGCTGCCCATAACAATGACCACGCGACCATGATTATGTGCCGCGACTGTGATGCACTGACCTTCTTGACAGTCCATGACCATGGATAGAAGACCGCAGTTGCGATAACCAAGGCTGATGTAGTCTAGGTCTTCAGTTGTACTCTTTCTTGCTCCCATTTTATCATGTTTAGCTCCAATCCACATCTTTTGGTCTCTTCAGCTTAATGCCTGAAAAGAGTGGATATTAGTGCATCTATCCATAGATTTTGTCTTATTTATTCATTCAAAACAGGGTAATGGGCACGAAAAATGAGTGCAAGTGAGTGGTAAACTCACCACTCATCAACACCCCCAACTTAAGACCTTTCTTGTCCTCAAGCAACACTACCACTCACTATGAGACAATTTCATATGTATGCCTTCTCTCTATCACTCAATAATCATGAAGACTCAAACTAGATTGCTACCATAAAAAGCTTTTTACACATGAGCAAATAGGAATTTAACAACTCCGCCCATCATAAAATGGAAAAGTAGAGGACGCAATAGACTTCGAAGAGCAACTATGTAACAATTACTAATGCTCTAGAAATGACTCATATGTTGACTTCAAACATGCAATACTTCCAATTATCTCATTGTACGAAAGATGACAAAATCACCCACCTCAACTAGTTCACATGCCTTCTCACAAGAAATGAGAAATTCATACACCTAGTTACCAATCATGCAACAAGGAATTTTAAGTCCAACCACTCACTCTCTCAAGAAATTTTACATGTTAACAAGTACCATTCCATAGTCTTTCTCCTCTTTTCAATCGCCACTACAATGACTACACTTGGTTGGTTATCACAGAGGGATTGTTGAGATTGTAATGTAGGTTTATGGTAGGGTAGGATATCAACTTTGGAATACGATGCTACACCCTCCATAAACTTCTATATCACACTATTTTCATTATTCACATATTGCCACTTCTTTTAACTTTACTATTTTGCCCACTCTTTGCTCTTTCTTGGTCTTCCCATTTTCCTTTTTTTTCTCTTCTTCTATAATTTATGTGTATAGATAAATCCTTTCTTTCCGTTATGGGATCTTTTCTTTATTCAAATCCAAAAAGCATCACTTTCTAAATATTGTAGGAACCTTCTCAAGGCTTTGTGGCCCAACTATACTTTGTTCTCTTTCCACCACCGCTAACTTAGGCTTTTAGCTTTAATTTGTATTCTCAAGTTCAAGGAGGATAGGTTTCAAGAGACGATGAATAGAAGAGTCATGGCTTGTAATGTGTTTGTCAAAGAAAAGTCTGAAGGCTCGAAAAGGGTGACAAGGGGTAACTCTTATGTATCGGTAGGATCTTTGGGCTAAAGTGGACTTCCAAAATCAAAAGATGGACTATGATCATTTTACCAACCAAGCATAGTCAAAAACTATCTTTGAAAGACTAAAGGGGCAAGTTCTAGATAGTTCAAATACACATAAGAAAGATACAATTAAACTCACACACATGGCATGCGAATGTCGTCAAGGGGATTCAAATGTTCTACCCACTCAAGACAAAGATGGTGTATTCATTATTTTTCCGAAGTGAACTTTCAGAGTCATAGGAAGAGGGAAAAAATTGACACAAAATTGCTCACATCCATCCATTTGAATAATTTTTATTTAAAATTTTTGGATTGAGGGGATTGTTTACTTTTGCATCCGCACCATACATAATTTGTGAATCATTGAGACCATCCACGCTATCATCTCACGTTGAAGTTCATAGTATGGACGACCCACCATCTATTTACTCAGACCTCACTAGTGGATCTTAATTCAACCCCAAATTATCAATAACACAGGTACTCAGACTTCCCATGCAGTCTATGGTATTGATGCCACGGGTACTAAGACTTCCCCTGCATATATGTTTTGAAACCCAATCATGAAGACAAAAACTCGACTTATGAAATTTAAACTAAAATAGCAAACTATGAACAGAATAACTAATCCATGCAAATGGGGGAACTATCAAGGTGCCCAACTATTACAACCCAAATAAAATGAAGGTGAGAATTATCCAAAAGAGCAGAAAAAGATATAATACAGGCCCAAATTAAATAAATAAGAATAAGGAGACACCCCCCAACTTAAAAGATATCAGTGTCCCTACTGTGTAAACAATCAAGGGTAAAAGAGATAAGGGTGCTCACTGAAACTACATCAAGGGATGGTATCACTATTAGACTCTGCATTACCACCCTCTTTATTAAGATCAGACCACTCACATGGGGCCTCATCATCACTGTCCACCCAAGAAGAAGAAAGTCTATCTCGGGGCCATAAAACTTTCCATAGGCCTTTCACACCTTTCCATATCCTGATAAAGAATTTATCCCTCTTCTTCTCCCTTTCAACCATTTTTTCATGTGCAATTTGAAGGTATCGATATGACTCCGCCAAATAGGAGTAGGCCTTTTCAAGCTTATCAATGGTGTCTTCTTACTTCTTTTGGTCCTTTTTGTACTTTTCATAATCGATACACAAAACATAAGAATGACGTATGGGGGAAGGATCTCCCAGTCCTTGGGTCAAACTAGACACAAGCTCTTCGATAGTTGCAATATTTAGTCCAATCTCCTCAAGAGGTCCCGTGGTGGTTGGCCTATGAGACTCAGGCTCATTGCATGCCAAATTTTCCAAGTCGATTTTTCTTTTCTTACTTTTTCTAGGTGCGCCCTCACCTCTAATCTTCAATGAGTAAATGGGAGTATTAGGGTGCACCCATATATCACTAACATATTCTTCCACCCCTGCCCTTTTGCAAAGCTCTGTAATCAAAGAGGGAAAGAATAGATATGTATCGCCTTAGACCTTGAAAAGAGATATTTCGTTAACCACAAGTTGACCAACATCTAGTGGGATATCGACTAGAATACATGCAACCATACTAGCACGCAATTCAGGGACTGTTGTCTTGTGGTTGCAAGGAGATACTCGGCTACAAATGATGTGCAAACATATCCGAGCCTCGAAGGTAAAGTCATTTATGGAAATATTGCTTTTATTTTTAGTCCACAAGACTTTCCTTTTGGGGCATAACTATTGTGCTAACTAATTCCCCAATTTACACCCTTTCATTTTGAATTCACCCATATCTGCCTACTTGATCCCATAAACATCATTGATTTGTTTATCCCCAACTTTCACTAGCTTTCCCTGAATCTTGATAGTCATATTGAGTGGGTTTGAAAAGAAGACTTCACTGATGTTTGCATAGAATTCACGGACCCATTGCTTATTTGCGATGCATGGATCTAAGGTGAAGCACCGCCACCCAATGGCCTCAAGATTTTCATGAAGAGCTGATAGTTTTTTGGCACATTATCCAAGCAAATTCCTCTCTCCAAGAGAAGCTTTGTCCTTAGGAGATCCCTATAGTAAAGAGTTTGTCACTCGTGCCATGAATTGGATGTGATCATACTTATCCATGAGGTTGTGATAAAAGCACTAAGAACACATTATATCATTCGATGATATATTAGTAATGTAAAATATGCTAGATTAATCACTAGAGTTCATTATACTAGGTGCATGGTGGTGCTAGACTCAAATTTTGGAAATGCAGGAATGTGGCCTGGCTGGAAGATATCCTTGATTATCGTGATTGTGAGTTAGGGCTGTGATCGCATTCTATGACAACGATCACGCTACCTGAGGATGGTTCCGTGTAAGCTCTGTATGTACAGGTTCTTCCAAATTTAGGCTACTAGTATGTCCTACAATGTGGAAGAATATGAAGATCATTAGTTGTGTGAATGCCCTTTAAAAAAGACAACATAAGTATTGAAAGTTTATTAGATAATTTTATCAAATACGTGGTGTACATATCTTATTGGTCTACCTATTTCACACAAAGTTGGGTACACATGATTTCCCCCACTTATGTGCACACCTTAATCAAGCAGCCAACAAAACACCAATACCAAACATGACAACATGGAAAGTATAACAATCAAAATTTAAGGCCCTTCTTAATCATACATTCTATGGCCTATTTTCACAAGTAAAAGCATGGATTCATGCCACCTACTGGAGTTTTGATTCAAGGGAATGCAAGGATGTTGTCTGAGCTCACAAAATTGAATAGAAAAAAGCCTAAATTAGAGATTACAATCTTAAAAAGGAGTGTGAGGTAAATGAGGTCAACTAGGGGTTAAATGGCAGAAGTGGGTACAACTGCGATCACGATTGGGGACCAAGACTACAGTAACCAAAAGCAATTCTGCTCTCTTATTTTCCTCTATTTAGAATTTTAATCAATTTGCTACATTTCTCCCCTATTAAGCTTATCCAATGCACTCCATAGTTCCACAAATGCATGGGTTATTCATATGCACAAGCTAACATCTACCCTACAAAAACATAACAACAAAAAAGGATACTAGCCACTTTGATGGAATTTGTGGATCATCTCCCACCTAACACCTTAGTTATCATTGTGGCACAATGTCTTTCTTCCTCCATTTTTAAGGTGGTTTCTCAAACTCCTATTCATTCATCTTATCATTTTCAACATCCACCTTGGATACTACTTGCAACTCCATGGTTTGCTTCTTTGATTTACAAATTATGAAAAAGACCTGATCCTCTTGCACTTTAAATTTCATATACCCTAGCTCTAGATCAACAATTGCTCTTCCGGTGGCTAAGAAAGGATTACCAAGGATGATAGGAACCTCTTGGTCCATTTCATAATCCAATACCATAAAATCTGTCGGGAGAATAAACTTGGCCACTTTCACAAAGACGTCAAACCATATACCACCGGTCTTTTTATAGATCGGAACACCAACAAGAGTCGCATAGAAGTTGGTGTTGGGGTATCAATACCAAGTTTCTTGTATATGACAAAAGGCATTAAGTTGATGCTCGCACCAAGGTTACATAGAGCTTTTGCAATTCCCAATTGTGCAAGGGATAGTGAATGCTCTGGAGTCATATTTCTTTTCTGCAATCTTACTATCCATGATAGTGATACATCCATGAGTGACCTTAATAGTATCACCTTCAACAAGTTTCTTCTTGGATATCAACTTTTTCATCAACTTAGTGTATCCTGGGATCTCTTACATAGCTTCAAGCAATAGGATATTTATCGATAGATTGCTAAGTTTGGCCATGAACTTCCTCACTTTGTCACTCTCCTCTTTTTTATGTATACGTTGAGGGAACGGGGTATGAACTTAGAGGGTAGGTCTTGTATCCACTTGTTGCCTTTCCATATCAACGACCACTTCATCGCTTTTATTAACCCATTTCTTCTCACTTACCTTTTTTCATTGAGGTGTCACCTTCTTTGATTTGGCCTTGGGAATATTCTCACTAACGTTCCCTCTAAAAGGTTCCTCAAGACCTTTTCCACTCCTTGTGATAATTTCTAGGACTTGGGCATCGTTCTTTGGGTTAGCAATTGTGTCACTAGGAATTCCACCTCTAGGTCTAGCATTTAATTACGTGGATATTTGTCCCACTTGTATCTCTAATTGTTTTATAGAGGTGGAATAAGACACCACCATTTGAAAGTGGTGGGAGAAGTCAACCTTTAACTCACGAATAATCTTGTTCGTTCCTTCTACCCTACTCAAGATCCTTGCCAACATATCCTCGATTTTGAAATTTTTGAGGTTAATGAGATTAGATTCCTTGGCTTTATCTCAATCATGAGTAGGGACATAGCAGTCATAGTCACGTTTATGATCTCTTAAATCTCAATCCCGCTCATGATCCATCCAACCTTGGTTCCCACCTTGCCTTTTATAGGCAGGGCAGGAACCCCCTTAGTAGTTTGCCAAGTACTGGATTTCTTCATCCAACTTCTTTCCCTCTTTATCCTCTTCATATAATTTTGATGCTACGGCGTTTAGCACTTTCATAGGTGCACCAATAACATGCTTCATCAAGTGCTCAAGTTGGATCATCTTTTTTTCCATTTTCTCCTTCTTTTCTTCCTCTCATTTTCTTTGTTCATTTGTCACCACGGATTTAGTAAAAGAGGTTCTGGAAGATTCGATGTCTCAAGTATGCCAACCTTAATTTTTTTTTGATACTTCTCCTCTTAATCAAAAAGCCGCAAGATGATACAATCTCACTAAAGAACTACCTACCACATTATCCACCACCATTTTATTTAATGGATAAAGAGGCCTATCGAAAATCTTGAGAAGCATCTTTTCCGAAACGTCATAATTTGAGTATTTGGATAACTTTCCATTAAACCTTTCCCAATCTTCAAATAACGATTCTCCATTCATTTGCTAGAAGTTCACAATCTCATCCCACTTTTGAAACATTTTTTATGGTGGGAAATATCTATCAAGAAACACCAAAGTAAGATCTTCCCATGATGTAATTGAGCCGGGTGGAAGTGAGCGAAGCTAAAAAACTGCCTCACCCATTAGTGAAAATGGAAATTTAAATCCGGATGGATTCTTATGTAAAATGTGCTATGTTAAATGGCACGGAAACTTCCACAAAGTTCTTCAAATGGACATTCGGGTCCTCATATGCTTGACCCCCGTACAACCCTTTTATTTGCAACATGTGAAGCATAATGCTAGTCATATGAAACACATCATTCCCGTTGGTTGGTGGAATACAAATTGCACTTGTTTGTCCTGCCTCATTTATTGGCCTTCATTATCAAGAGGGGCATCGAGGGGACCCATATTGCTTGTGTCATCGCTCATTGCTCCCGTTACACTTTGATCACCTACAAAAGATTCAAAAATAAAAAATAAAGTAAATTACACCACTTTGGGTATTCCCAAGTAAGAATGACACCACACAAGCGAAATCTATATTTCACTCCCCGATAATGGTGCCATTTTGATAATGCTAACTCCCATAACTCGGGGTGAGGCGGTCATTGTCAAGTAACCCAATTTGAATTGGGGTCGAATCTCAAAGAGTGAATTTATAAACTTCAAAGTCTATAGATGCTCAAATTACTAAGAGATTACCCAAAATGCTAACAAAAATGACATGTAAAATAAAATGGGGAATTTTTTTGGGAACTTTTTGTAACATACTTAGACAAGTACTTGATAAGTGAAACTTTTACTTAGAATTCAAGGTTTTGGGGAAATCTTAGGATTATGTTCACCTAGAGGTAACGTATGTGGGTTGGTGTTGGTTTATCATGAAATTTAGTTGTTAATCAAAGAATAGGCTAGGTCGAATTTCATTGGGGTAAATCTTCCAACAAAACCATGACGGTTTCACCCGTTGGCTCTTTCGAGCACCTAACAAGTGTACGCATTTTAATAATCACCCAAGACCTCAATCAAGCATCCCTACTTCTAGGATGATGCTCTTGACTCAATTTACACTCCTAATACACTTATTTCTAATATTGCAAAAGGTAGTAAACCAAAGGCTTAATTGTCCACCATTGCTTTGCCACCCTATAACCCTCTTTCGAGGATGTTATGGGTTACCTAATATTCACCTTCATCCCTCTTTCGAGGATGACAAAGGCTTTCTAAAGTTTGGAGTTTTCACCCATCAAACCCATATAGAGATTTGGGGCTTTCACCCATCAAATTCCAACCCATAAGCTCAAGCAATAGTGGAATCCATACTCAATAACTGAAATCCATACAAACACAACAATATCCATAAACAATTATACCCTAGTTTAACGTAATCCCAAGACTAAATTATTTAGCTACTCATGAAGAAGGTAAAGAGAAATTTACCAAAAGGATTATCCAACGCATTCATTCTTCACAAAAAGTCTAAGAAATTTAGCATTCAAACTTAATTACACACTTTCCCAAGATTAAGGTTTCAAGTATTGAATTTCAAAATATCTTATGAGCAAAGCTATCCTAAAGAGGAAGGGGTTTTTGCTTAAATATGGCTTGGGATGTGTTTGAGTTCTTTTATAGATCTACTCCTGGGTATATTTCCACTTAACCACAATTGCGAATGATTTTCCATGACCGTGTTTATGTGTCACGACCTCCTTACTCTAACCTTCTTGACTGACCGCAACCGCAGACAAAAGACCGCAGTAGTGGTAACCGAGGCTGATGTAGTCCAAGTCTTCAGCTGCACTCTTTCTTGCTCCTTTTTTATCATTTTCAGCTCCAATCCATATCTTTTGGTTTCCTCAGCTTAATGCCTGTAAAGAGTGGATATTAGTTCATCTATCCATAGATTTTGTCTCATTTATTCATTCAAAACAGGGTAATGTGCACAAAAAATGAGTGTGAATGAGTGGTAAACTCACCACTCGTCAACTACTATGATTAAATTGTATAAATAAGGCTAATTTTCCATTGGAATGCATTAATTTCCAGTTTTGGTGATCTTGCAGGTCTTATGAGGAAACTGTGTTTAAATCAAGCTGAAAGGAAAGGAAAATAGACAAAAATGAGCAAGAGCTAGAGATTAGACAGATCAGTCAGCCCTCAGTTACCGCGATTTTGGTCCAATAATTGTGATTAATGCCAGTCAACCAGCATCACTAATGGTGAACGCGGTCCATATAATGCGATCACAATGGAGCAAAAAAGGGTACAAGGGTAGTTTCATAAATTCACAAAGTCGAACCCAAGTCTCAAAAGGCCAAAACCCTTTCACAGGGATCCTATATTTTATCTTATCACTTGGATCTTGGAGCAAAATTTAATACTAATCTTAAGCTAAGAAGACATTAGAGTAACTCTGAAGTGAAGAATTGGCAAAGTCCAGTGAAGATTTATTGGAATTTAATGTGTGGATTGACATTATAGTTATCATTCATGAATTAATTTGATGGAGATTTTGGTATATTTTTGTTTATTATCTTTATGAGTTGATAGTTCTTCCTCTTGGAATTATGCTAGAATAGGTTGTGCTTTAGGCATGGGTGTTGTTTATGTATCTATCTAATTAGATATTTGTTATGGGTTTTAATATTACTCCATAATTAAAATGAGATTTAAGGGTGAAAACCCCAACCTAAATAATATTTGTGGGTGAAAACCACAAATTGACTTGGATCCCACATCATCTTTGAAAGAGGGATGTAGGTGATGAGTAATTATGAGCAACTATTTGATACTAGTTATTTCCTTAGCATTATTTTAGAAATAAGGATGTTATGGGATTTAACCAGATTGATGGGCATCATCCTAGAAATAGGGATACTAAGTTGAGGTTTTGGATTGGTAAGTTTGGCATGCTCATGAGGTATTCGAAAGAATCCACGAGTACACTTCAGTGTTTTGTTTAAAGACTAATGCTAATACTCTAAATCTAGACTACCCACGACTCCTAAATAAATTTTGCTAAATTCTAAATTAACCATTTATGAATTCACACCTAGAATGGCATAACCCCAATATCCAATCCTAATTGATTATACACTAATTATTCTTAGCCTCAAGTTTGTCTTCTATAAGCCCAAAAATTGTATTATACCTTTGAAAACATTCTAAATCTCCAAATTTTTGTATCTTATATTTGAATTTATAAAGTATCTTTCATTTCAAACATACATGATCATTATTCACATTGTTTCTCGTGGATTCAACCCCGACTCAAAGATGGATATTATATTGACAATGATTGTCTTGCACTTATAACAATATATAAGTTGTGCGTTATCAAAAATGGCACCACTGCCAAAGAACAATTTGACGTATTGTGTTCATTTGATATTTTAACTTACGTTCTTGGATTCAAACTTGTAAATATTTGTTTGTGATTTTCTTTTGTTTCTTGTGTTAGGTATATTTTTGTTTTAGTTTAATTGTAACTATGGCATCTTGAAATGAATGTGAGTTTAGTTCTTACAAATCTTATCTTGATTATCCATGTCCATATTGTGGTAGACCCCACTTTTGGAAAAATTATAAATATGCTCCCTGGAAACAGGTGTGCACACCATCTCGATCCTATTGGGAGTATGATTATTCTTTATATGGTGGTCAAGATTGACATTGGAGTGATTGTTTAAATGCTCCCTACCCTAGTTATGCTTACAAAAAATCTAGTTCTTCTTATGTGTTTGATAGGTCTTATGATATGATAAATAAAGAGAATATTTCAGATACAATGGTGTTGAACCAATGCTTCTAACTATCCGGGATCGGGTTACTACTATGGGGAGAACATGCATCTTTTGCATCAATCCGTGGTGGCATTTGGAAAGTAAAGTGAAATAGAAGAAGAATTGGGTGAGGACGCTGAACTTTTAAGTACCATGAATATGCCCAATCTTCAAAATGAGGTTGGGACAGCACCCAAGCACACACGCGTGTGTAAGTGGACTACCAAGTAGTAAAGTGGCCTTCAATAAAGCAAAATATCGATCCCATAGAGACTTTTTTAATAACTACCCAAGTTTAGTTTAACAACTTGAGAAAAGTAACCAATAAAGTTTTAAAATTGTAAACTAAAAGTAAAGTAAACAATGCGGAAAAGTAATGACTTAGGACAATCAATGGATAGAAACCCAGGGTTAAGGATTATGAACAATCATACTACGTTATTGAATTTCATTCGTTAGATTGCTTATCTTGGTTATTGATTCATAGAGTTAATCGCATGATCATGGTCTCCCGACCTCTAATCATTTACCTAATTTGGACATTACAACTACATCGTTGAGAGGGGATGTAATAGTATAATTAAGTGCTTCAAGCTATCATCCTATGTTTGAATCAAGTAAGGTTTTTAGGTACATCCCTGTCCTAGATTTTAATTCAAAATTCTTATTTTATAAAAGACTACGAACCTTACCTAGCTTGTCACCATGTTCTATCCTCCTATTCTCCCTCCCGAGATCACAAAGTCGACAATGAATACATTCTAAGGGTTGATAATCCTTAAAATAGTTAAAACAAGGATAAAAAAACAACCATAATGATAAGCAAATCAACAAACTTAATACAAAACAAAAGTATTCATGATCTTGGCCTTAACACAGGAAAGGGAGTTTATCCCTTAATGGAAATATTAATCATCCAATTACTTGGATTAATGATACAAACCATGTAAGAAACTAAAGTAAAATATTATGAACCCTATTACATATATATCAGCCTCCACAAGTATCCAAGGACTTCCAAAAGTATCTAAAAAATATGTACAATGTTGTATTTATAGCACAAGGTAAGCCAAAGTCGTGTAGGAGTTGGACCGAACAAGAATTGAGCAGTGGAGTAGAGGGGGAGCTGCCCTAGGTAGAGCACCACTCCAGCCAACGCTGATCATGCTGTAGAGGACCGCTCTAGCAAAGGCTGAGCCTAGTCTAGATCCCCGCTCCAGCTAGGGCACTGCGGGCTTATCTACGTGGTCCCTGTGTAAGTTGTTTCCGAAATTTTGGCTAAGTGTTGAGTGCCTCCTTCCATCCCTTGTATTTTGATGTTGTTTCACTTTAATTTCTAGCTTATTCAACATCAAAATATCATCATATTTAGATGAAAAATATTCCTACACAGTCACATACAATGAATTAGAGACAATCACAACACAGTATCCATGACGATGAATCAAAACAAGGGCTAAGACTTCATGTTAATCTTCAACTTATTGTTCCACTTCTACACTTAATCAAATTGAAATTTGAACATTAAAAAAAATTATTCCACTCATAATTTCATACTTAAACCATTTGTAACACTTTTAACACATTAGAATCCAACGGAATCGACTAGACAAGCACCTAGCTCAAGCTAGTAACGCTAGTTTCCACGATTGAACTCTAAATGACTCATTTAGGTACAAAATTGTTTGGAATTCACTTTGAATATTGTAAACACATACATTGACACTTATGTGCACATTTATCTCATTATCAACCCATATAGTATATGTATCATCCTCAAAATAAGGCTAAAAAGACTAGAATAGTGACACTAGAATGCATAAATACACCAAACATCACCACCCCAAGCTTAAAGACTTGTTTGTCCTCGAATAAATATTTAATATAAGCATCATAGGTTAAGGAGAATCTACACTTATACTACATGCAAGACACTCAAGGTAGTACTATAATGACTACACATATTGCAAGTTTCCGTACTATGCATGTTATTTACACCATTGAAAGCTCATGAAGACTACTCCAAAACATCCTAACCTCAAGAATTGACTCACCTAGTTAGCAAACCCATGTTTCTTTTCAATCAAGGACATCAAACAAATCACCCACATTCATCAAACATATGCCCCTCACAACAAGAGAGTTACCCATAATCACTCACATAAAAGTATTTTATAACATGATGGGTACAAGAATAAAATTACACTTACTCTCACAATGAATTCACAAGTTAAACATAATGAACCATAGGCTTTCCCTTAGTGTAGTACTCCACTAATATTAGAATGCTAAGTGTAGGATCAATTAGGTCTTTTCCGGGTTGTAATGTAGCTTAAGGGATGGGTAGGAACTATTTTGATTAGCAATAGTGACTATCTTCTCTAAGCTCTTTAATACATCACTTTATCAATTAAAACCAATCTTTAACAACCAAACCAATCTTTAATACATCTTTAACAATTTTTGTCTACCCCTTTGTTTTATTTTTCACCCCAACATTTGTAAGCTCATTCATAACACCACAGTGGGAGTATTTTATGCACAACTCATTCATTTTGAACAAATTTTTATTCTTTTCTTTACTAAACTCCTAAATACACATTACAATTCTTTTGAGTGCCAATAACTATCAATTTGGGGCCTTCAATTTCACCTTTTTCTGTTTCAATTTCATACTCTTAACTTAATTGATTTTTCATTAAAGTGTCTAGAAGCTTTTGGATTAAATTATGGTTTAGCAAAGAAGGGATTAGTCTACACATAAGGCTTCCAAAGAAAAAAATCTAAAGGCTCAGTAGGGCTTACTAGGCTTATGCTCAAGGGTAGGTCAAAAAGAGGGTATAAAACATGCCTATTAAAGAAATGCCTATATCATCTCCTAAACCCACACTCTTTATTTCACTTTGCACACACACCGGGAAAGTTATAGACATCATATGTAACAAGGAATATAAAAATACCTACCACGCACATGGAGCATGCTCAAATAAAATAGGATCATCATAGACTCTTAACAAAATAATAGCACAAATGCGAATTTAAGCCAAAAAGTACAAGAGTCACAAAAATGAGCCTAAGAGTGTTAAAAGTAGTAATTCGTACAATCAAAATATTTTTACAGTTAAAACACTTGCATCATGTAATCAAAAATAGCACCAACAAGAATATCTCACTTACTCCTAACCTAAAAAATATAAATTGAGCCCAAAATTGGGAATTTCCCCACCCCATACTTAAAAATCTATTTTGTCCCCAAAGTAAACTTAAAACTAAGAGATAGAAATACTCCCTGAATCCTCTAGGCCTATCTAGTAGCATTTTTTGTATTTATGGGATCCAAGGGACCCCACACTCAGTCTTTGCCATGCTCCTTAGCTTAGGTTTCCGGTACTCAGACTTTCCATCAACCTGCGACTCAACCAAATAAAAACTATGTGAAATAAAAAACTAAAAATCGAAGATAAAACATACCTACTTAACTTGGGTTGCCTCCCAAAAAGTGCCTAATTTAGTGTCGCGGCACGACCCATATCAACTTTTTTCTCCACCTTGAGGATATGAATTTCACCCCAACTTTGCATCCATATTTTTTCCTCGCTCATAGGTAGGTGGTACAACGATTAAGGAACTAAGTAATATAATGTGCATGATAAACCACTCGGCCTTGAGATGAGGTGTGTTTTTATATTGCTTATCTAGTGTAAAATAAAGAATATAAGATTCTTGTTCCTCATCTTCACACTCTTTTGCTACTTTAGATGAATCCAGAGTCAAGACATCATCTAAACATAATGTATAAAAGTGCTTTGAATTAGTCCCAACCAATCCTACTTCAAAATTTACAATATCCACAACACCCTCACTCATATTCACTTTCTCAATTTCAGTCTTAAAAGAAGGATGACAGTCGAGTGGCTGTGATTCTTGTGTTTGTTCCATAGATTGACTAGTATCCTCTGCATATATTTCTTTTCTTAGCATCTGTGGTGGTATCTTCTTAACATGTTCAACATCTTTAGTTTTCGAGTACTCTGACTTTCTCAAATTATCAGCAACATGTCTTCAACCGGTTGGGAAGTCAACTCTAAATCTACCTCCTATTCATTATAGACTTTCTTTGTATCCCCCCCGCTGGTTCTTTATGTCTTCCCTCAACTATTTCTGAGACATTAAAAGTTGTTTCAGCATCTTTTCTAAATTGCTATCATCCTATGTTTGAATCAAGTAAGGCTTCTAGGTATATCCTTATCCTAGATGCTAATTCAAAATACTTATTTAACAATAGACTACGAACCTTACCTTGCTTGTACCCATGTTCTATCTTCTTATTCCCCTTCTTGAGATCACAAGGTCGACAATGAACATATTCTAAAGGTAGCTAATCCTTAAAATAGTTAAAACAAGGATAAACAAACAACCATAATGATAATCAAATTAACAAACTTAATTCAAAATAAAAGTATTCATAATCTTGGCCTTAACCCAGAAAAGGGAGTTTAGCCCTTAATGGAAATATTTATCATCCAATTACTTGGATTGATGATACAAACCATGAAAGAAACTAAATAAAAATATTAAGAACCCTAATTACTTGTATAGCAGCCTCCACAAGTATCCAAGGACATCCAAAAGTATCTTAAGCATGTACAATGTTGTACTTATAGAACAAGATAAGCAAAAGTTGTGTACGAGTTGGAACTAAATAAGAATTAAGCAGTGGAGTGGAGGGGGCGCTTCCCTAGGTAGATCTCCACTCCAGCTAAGTTTGAGCATGCTGTAGAGAGCTGCTCCAGCCAAGGCTGAGCCTGCTCTAGAGCCCCGCTCCATCTAGGACTCTGCAGGCTTATCTATGTGGTCCCTCTGGAAGTTGTTTCCAAAATTTTGGCTAAGTATTGAGTGCCTCCTTCCATCCATTATCTTGTGGTGTTGTTTCATTTTAATTTCTGGATTACTTAACATCAAATTATCATCATATTCAGCTCACAAATCTTCCTACACAATCATACACTACGAATTAGAGACAATCACAACACAATATCTATGACGATGAATCAAAACAAGAGCTAAGACTAGGCTAGTTCATGTTAATCTTCAACTTATTGTTCCACCTCTAAACTTAATAAAATTGAAATTTTCACATTACCAACAAGTTACTCCACTTATAACTACATACTTAAACCATTTGGAACTCCTTTAACATATTATAATCCAACGGGATTGACTAGACAAGCACCTAGCTCAAGCTAGTAATGCTAGTTTCCACGATTGAACTCTAAAGGACTTATTTAGGTACAAACTTGTTTGAAATTCACTTTGAAAATTGTGAACACATACACTGACACTTATGCACACATTAATCTCACTATCAACCCATATAGTATACGAATCAACCTTAAATAAGGCTAAAAAGACTAGAATAGTGACACTAGAATGCATAAATACACCAACATTGGGTAGCTAAGGAAAATATATCATGCCATATGGTTTATGGAAAGCTTGATGTTGAAGAAATCTTGGTGATTCTCCAACCAGCCGAACTAAAAATATTGAAGGATGCTAAAATGGAAGTAATGGTACTAGAGTTTGATGAAAAAGTCAAGCAAATCCTTTGTGAAGACTCTAGTTAATTTTGAGGTGAGAATTTCAAGAAGAATGCGACTCTAAAATTGAGAAGACGACCTCATTCCAACCACTTTTCAACATTATTCTTGGTGGATGTGATGAAAGTCGAACCACCCGAGCAAATTATGAACTTGGGAGATGAAGAACAAAATCCTTATATTTTAAAATTTTTTCAATCCAAAATGGCTAAATGATGTCCCTTACTTGAAGTCCAATAAGTGCAAAACCCAATGTTTAACAAGTGGTTTTTTGAAATTCTCACTGATACCCAATAAGCCTATTCAGAAATTTACTGTAAAGTTGGGTAAAAGGTTCAAGTATTTTAAGTGGCGAGATAGAATATGTATCAATGTGCCCTTACCTATGGCCAAAGTAGCTCGAATATATATGGATCAAAATTTGGGCCAAATATTCAAATCTTCTAAGTAGAGACATAAATGATTGTCAAAAGATATTGCGTCGCAACTTGAACTAAGGCGCTTGATGGGAGGCAACCCATCAATTATATTTTTTTATATTTATCTTTGACAAATTCACTTAGTTTTGATGCTTTTCAGGTGTTGGACAAATTGGAAGCCCATAAATCAAGGGAAAGTCGAGTTTAGAAGGATGGTACAAATATAGAAAAATAGGGGAGAAATCAGTCTTTGATACCTCAATTACGGTCTGCGGTCATGATCAACCCTATCACAATCGTTGGTATACTACCTGTTATAAATCTATATGCAATCTCAAGGATTCTCTTTTACCCTTCTTATGTGTTTATGTTATGTAGTGGGGGCACTACAAGCATTTAGATTGGGGGTATTTATGTAATGACCCTTTAGATAATTTTCCAAATTTATGTTTATCAACACTATTTGATCTTCTCAATAGCTTCCCCAAGTCATTTATGACTTGCTGGGGCCAACGGTTTGGTTATCGGGCAGTTCATTTGATTTTTAGAGCCAATTCCCTATTTAGAAGTCTTCACTGGTTCCAATTGGACACCAAATAAAAACTTCAGTGAAATGATCTCGAATGTAGATTTCAACTACGCCAGTAGATCCAAAATATCAATTTTAGTCTAGGTTGACCTCTAGTTTGGGTCCTAATGTACCTGAGCTCATTTCGACATATTGGTCGAAAAATTAAAAATTAGAAAGAATGGGTGTGGGACCCATATTTGATCGAAAGACCTCAGATGGAAAATACAAATTTTCCATTGTATCCAAAATGTAGAATTTAGGCTAGGGAGTCCCTTGGTTCAGGTCCCAAAGCTCTTGGACTCATTTCGACCTATTAGGTGAATTTTATGAAAAGTGACAAAACTATAGGTGCGGGCCTCACTTTTTTTGCCTAAACTATCTCCTATGAAGATGATTTCAATTAATTTGAAATGTGGTTTACACTCAAAATTAACTATTGAATTATGTTATTTGGATTCTATATGAGTTTCGAGGGTCAAAAACCCTTGTTCATGTGTGAAAATTTGGTTGGCCACGGAAACTCATTTTTCATATGTAAGACTCACTTGGGGTTTTGGTGTCGTATTAGGACCTGAAGAGCAATAGTGAAATATGGGTGTCAATAGACTTGTATTGATGAGTAGATTATGATTTTGACAGTGTGATACATTTTGAGGATTGAGAAGTGAAGACGAGCATGTGGTGCATGAAGAGAGGTTTTGCAATTTGGCCTTGATGTAGGCTTATGTCTAATTTTATTCATAGATGATGTGTGATATATATTGCATGAGAATATAGATGATAGGGTTGATTATGATTAGGATAGCTTGGCCTTGATTGCTGATGTTTGGGGATTAGAAAAGAGTTTTTGGACTCGTAAAATGGCATATTTATACCACTTTTGAATCCTATTGCCTTCCCTCTCTAGTTTAGATTATTTATAGCATGGATATGATAGAATTCTATTTTTGGAATATGATTTTATCTTTTGAAGAATGATTTGTATAGTTAGCCTTATTGGGTTTGTTTGGTAGTCTTAAAATCGTAAGTTGGGTAGAGTTGACTTGAGTACCCTTATTTCTAGTTGAAGTTTCTATCGTAGACTTGAATATGGATTACTTGACATATATAAGATGAACTAGATACCTTAGCCTAGTTTGGTTCATAGTATGTCTAATTATGGAAATTATGGATTAAAAATGGGATCGTTCGGCCCACTTAGGCCTAAGCTTGTGTCAAGTCTTGTGGACTTAGTTATGGATATTATACATAGATGAGGCTAGTAACCCTTAGAATAAGGTTACTTCATAACACGGCAACTTGTACTGATGTTCCCGAATCGTGGCTTTTAGTTATGGTTATGATTCTCCTTGTGAAAGTGATATTGGGCATTTAGAGATGATATTCCTCCTAGATATGTCATGTGTCCTATAGAGACGCTATTTCCTCTTAGACTTGATAATTGGCCTATAGAGTTTCTATTTCCTTTAGTCACGATTGTTGGACCTATAGAGACGATGTTCCTCTCGGATATGTAAATTGGCCTAAAGAAGTGATATTCCTCTATGTCATGATGTATGGCCTATTGATATACAATATACTTCAGACAATTACATGTCTATCAATATTATGCCTCCTTGATGTGAGATACTTCTTGTGTGAGAGATGTTACATACTTATTGATATTATGCCTCTTATATGTGAGATGTCTCCTATATGCGAGATGATTAGAGATATGCTACAGCTTATGAATATGATTACTAATATGAGTCCTAGATATGTGTATGGGCCTAAGGCCATGATTATGATGTTGTGATTATTCTGGATAAATTAATGGGCCAAGGGCTATGATATGACATTGACTCAATAGCCTAGAAGTGTTTATCATTGTAAATGATATGACTACAGTTTATGAATATGAATATGTATATGGTTGTATACATATCTCTCTGGTATGGGACTGAGGAAGATGCGGTATGATGCGTACTATTCCACTAATTAAATACTGGTGATGGCATGTATAGATTTGGTACATTCATGATTATTATATCGGTAATTGATATGATTTTAGTTAAAATATGATCTTATGACTATTTTTCCTAATTGAGGGTTAATCTAAGTGGTAGCTAGATGTCTTTTATGTGGCTCTAGGACTTAATGACTAGAAATCTAATGTACTAGTTAATGAACCTTGCTTAGTTGAAATATGGTATCTAACGATTAGAGTCGATACATGGCTAGGAAAATGAGTTTATCTATGATAATGATTAGTTGCTATTGATAACAAAGTTGTAATGCTGATTAGTTGTTAAGCAAGGATAATATGGCTTAATATTACTAGATAATAAAGGAAGTTAGTGATAATGACACCTATTTAATTACGATGCCTAGATGAAGATAATACCTAGTTAATAATGTTGACTAGTTAATAATGAGGATTAGTTTGGAAATGATAGTTAGTTAATAATTGGTGTTAGTTAGTAAAAGATGGTTAGATGATAATTGGTAATTTGTTGGCTAATGATGATTATCAAATATAGTATAATTAGTGATAATAATAAATAGTGGATAAATGGTAATTATGGACCTGTGATGAATAACGAATTAGCAGTTTAATAATCATAAGCGTTGGTTAACTAATAATGAGTAGTTTGGATGTATTGTCAAGATAGAAATAGATATATTTACGGTTATGAGTATATCGGCTTGCATTTGTATACCTATTATATGCCTATACTTATGTGTTGATAGTTATGATGATATATTGATACCCGACAAGTCCCGAGGATATAGTGATGACATATTAATACCCTGCAAGGCCGGAGGATATCATGATGATATTAATCCCCAGTTTGAGGTCGGAGGATACTATTGAGATGATATTGATACTTGGTAAGACCGAAGGATATTGTGATGATATTGATACCCAATTCAAGACCGGAGGATATTATTGAGATTCTATTGGTACCCAGTAAGGCCATAGGATATTGTGATTATATTAATACCCGATTCAAGTTCAGAGGATAGCACTGAGATGATACTGATACTCGGCAAGGCCGGAGGTTAATTATGATAATGATGGTTCTGATGAGGATAGTTATAATGAGTTATGATATTGATGGTATACTTTGCACTCATTCCTTCATGTGCATCGCCTATAACCAGTATGTAGCTATATTTATCAACCGGTATAGGATGGTTTCATATATATAGTTAAAGAATATGTCTGTATTGTTGTATATTGATTGAATCTTTTAAGCCTGGGGTGGTGGGGGTACGCATAGGCTCAGCTAGGTATTTGGGTTGGTCCTTTATACTATTATTGGTATTGTTGTTATCATTGTTATGATCATTATTATGGCTAGCTTCTAACAGATTGCTCATTGACCCAGTATCAGGATTTGAGGTTTGTCTTCCGCCTCTTTTATCTTATGATTGTATTATTATGCACGATTATTTCATGTCTAGCCTGTGGATTAGAATTCCTGAGTATTATAGTATTTAAATCACGATAGTATTATAAAGAGCTCTCAAATGAGAATATGATGATATAAGCTATGCATTGAGATGAACTCATGTTTATATGTACTTATACCTATATATAGATATATATCAAGCTATATAAGGCTATGGTACTACCGTATATCCCTTCCTTATTATTCATTTTGTATAGTCGTTACTTCGCCTTGTATAAGACTATGTATCTTTCTCCTTTTATTCATATATTGACCCAAAACTTAAGGTATAGCATTGATGTATATTGAATGTATCTGGAATGGGATAGTTCACTATGATACTTCCTTAGTCTTACTATGTTAGACTCATGGACATAAATAGGATAGTTGTCCCTTATTATTCTCATTGAGTTGTATATGATTTCTGGACTCTTGGGTGTAGTTTCCAATCTGTTTATATGTTATGTATATCTTCTTTATCTTTGGACCTCAGTTAGTAGTAGCCTACTGTGTACCATTCATTTGGTACTCATACTACACTTTTACAGCCTACAGATCATAGTACGGGTTATCGCCTTTGATGTATGAATTGTGCGGAGCAGCCCTAGTTTAGAGACTTAGAGTGACTCCTGATATTTGGAGTATTACATATCTCTCTCTTATAAATTAATCTAGTCTCTAAGTAGTATTTGGAGATAAGTTGTATCATTGTATTTCTCTTTATATTTCACCTTTGTACTCTTTTTATATTAGAATCTCTTGTACTGATACCACCAGGTTTTGGGATTCTTCTATGTATTGATCTTTATTACATATATTCCACATTCTTTTCCTTATATTATTGAGTAGTTTGTTACTAGCCGTTTTGGACTAAGGTTTGGCTTGCCTACTGGTGGGTTATGGTAGGCGCCATCATGACGTGAGGAAATTGGGTCGTGAAAGTTTGTGTATGCCTGTGTTTCATACTTCATACTTGGTCAGTAATACGTGAATCTAGTTCACATCAAATATAGAAACTTTGTGAATTGATTGTTACATTTTTAGCTTCTTATTCTTCTTAAGACCTCTTTTAATAATGATGTTGATGAGCCTTTCCCTATGATAAATAGAGTGATGATATTCTCAAGGAATAATCATCGTGTATTTGGGTTTTTGAGCCATAGATGCAGGGGAAGTCTGAGTACCCATGGCATTATAGATTTGGGATTGTCATTATTCCTATGGCGAAGTCTCAATCTCCATATGATATGCCCTTATGAGAGACCAAATATGAGATAACGAATCAATTTGGTACTAATGATAGCCATATTGCATGGTAAAATAAAAAACATGCATCCCCCTTCGTCCAAAAATTTTTGAGAAAGTCAAGGGCATGGATGTGAATAATTGTGTAACAATGCTTTACCCTCTTTTGTGTCTCCAAATTCTTTAGTAGGTAGTGTATTGTAAATAACTTCTTTTGCCTCTAGTAGGAAATGTAATTAAGCCTCCTTGAATATTTTGCATGCCATGTGTGGTGAGCTTAGTCATTTAATTCTCTTGCTTACTTGTGTCATCTAGAACTTGCCCCGTTGGTCTCTTAAAGCTAATCTCAAATAAGCATGGATGGTGAGAGGATCTTAGGCCATATTTGTGAACATGAAAATCAACTTTAGCCTAAAAGAGCCTACCTGAACATAGAAAGTATCCCCATTCACCCATTTTGAGCCTTTGAACCTTTCTTTGGCAACCGCATTACAAGCCATGAGCCATTTGACTTTTACCCCTCTTTTGAGCCTTACTCTTCTTGAACTTAAAAATGCAACTTAAGGATAAAAGCCTAAGTTAAGGGTGGTGAGTCTTGGAATAGGTAACTTTGGACCACAGAATTGTAAGTGAGTGCCTAAGAGCTAAATAATGAGAACAAATTATTAGGAAAAATAAAGTATCCAACAAAGGAAAGAAATGCATGAATTGTACAAAGAAAAGAAATGAGAAAAAATTGCTTTCAAAATATGGGTGTATCAAGGTAGTGAAATAGGCACATATGCGAGTTGGAAATTAATAAAGTGGCCCATGATCCAAAGTTTAATCGAATAGTATGTTATGCAGATGTTCAAGGAGGGTGTAGTCTCTTTGATCCCAAATGTTTATCCTATCTTTTCCCAAGCCTACATTACAAGCTTGAAAAATTCCTTTGAGATCTCCAACCAAGTGTCTTCGAGTTAGTGATGGTTGAAAATAAGTGCAAGCATATGCCATGATACTTGCTTTCATAGAGAGATTCCTTGTGAGAGTGAGTGCTTGCATTTTTAGTCCCTTGTTGCATGATATAAATTGAAGTGTGTTGGGACTCTCCTTCGTGACAAGGCATGCAAATTAATAGAGGTTATTGAAATTGTCATGTTTCAAAAATGAGGCAAAGGAGTGCAGTTGAGTCACTATTGATTGAGAATCACTTCTAAAGAGTTAGTGGTTGTTTCTTGGTTATTCATAGTCTTTTGCATCCTTGAAAGTATGCTTGATTTTGAGAGGAGTTGAGCGGATAGTTTTTCCATTCTTGAGGCCTAGTTGGTGGTGCTAATCGAGTTCGGAATCATTATGATCATTTGGTCGAATAAAGAGGCTTATAATATAGTAGTCTCATTGAAAGAGAAGTAGTGTTTCTTGAGGACAAGCAAAGATTTAAGTTGGGTGTGTTGATGAGTGGTAAATTTACCACTCATTGATACACAAATTCTGGCACACTATTATGATTAAATTGTGTAAATAAGACTAATTTTCCATTAGAATGAGTTAATTTCCAATTTTTATGATCTTCCAGGTCCTATGATGAAAATGAGTTGAAATCAAGTTAAAAGGAAAGGAAAATGGACAAAAAAGAGCAAAAGCTGGAGATTAGGAAGATCAAGCAGCCCTTGGTTACTGAGATCACAGTTCGAGAATCATGATCACAGTCAGTCAACCAGGTTCACCAATGGCGATCGCGATTAGAAGCCACGCAATCACAGAAGTGCGATCGCTATCTATATAGTGTAATTGCGATGGAGTAGAAAAGGGTACAAGGGCGATTTCATAAATTCACGAGATCAAAACCAGGTCTCAAAAGGCTAAAACCCTTTCACAAGTATCCTATCTTTTGTATTCAATTTTTATATTATCAATTGGAGCTTAGAGCAAAATTTTGTACGAATCTTAAGCTACAAAGATATTAGAGTAACTCTAAAGTGAATACTTGGCAAATTCCATTGAATATTTATTCGAATTTTCGAATTTAAAGTGTGGATTGATATTCTCCTTATGTTTTATGAATCAATTTGATGAAAATTTAGGTATATTTTTGTTTATTATCTTTATGCGTTGCTAGTTCTTCCTCTAGTAGTTATGCTTGAAAAGGTTGTGATTTATGCATGGGTGTTGTTTATGTGTCTATCTAATTATCTATTTGTTGTGGATTTGTAGTTACTCCATAGTTGAAATGAGATGTATGGATGAAAACCCCAACTTAAATGAGATTTGTGGGTGAAAACCCCAAATTGACTTGGATCCCACATCATCCTTGAAAGAGGGATGTGGGTGATGAGTAATTATGAACAACTATTTGATATTAGTTATTTCCTTAGCATTATTTTAGAGATAAGGATGTTATGTGATCTAGCTAGCTTGATGGGCATCATCCTAGAAATAGGGTGGCTAAGTTGAGGTTTTGGATTGGTAAGTTTGGCATACTCATGAGGTATTCAGAAGAATCCATAAGGGCAATTTAGTGTTTTGTTGAAAGACTAACGGTAATACTTTAAATCTAGCCTACCCATGACTCCTAGCTAAATTTGGATAAATTCACAATTAACCATGTATGAATCACACCTAGAATGGCATAACACCAAGATCCGTTTCTAATTGATTATACTCTAATTATTCTTAGCCTTGTGTTAGTCTTCTAGAGGCCCAAAAATTATTTTATACCTTTGAAAACATTCAAAATCTCCAAATTTTTGTATCTCATATTTTAATTTAGCAAGTAGCTTTCATTTTGAACTTACACAATCACCATTCGCATTGTTCCTCATGGATTTAATCCCGACTCAAAGTTGGGTATTATATTGACAACGATCGTCTTACACTTATATTGATGTGTACGTTGAGCATTATTAAAAATGGCATCATTGCCAGGGAATAATTTGGTGAATTGAGTTAGTTTGGAATTTTAGCTTACTTTCTTGGATTCAAACTTGTAAATATTTATTTGTGATTTTCTTTTATTTCTTGTATTAGGTAGATTTTTGTTTCTGTTTACTTGTCACAATGGCATCGTGGAATGAATGTGAGTTTTATGGTTGCAAATCTTATCTTTATGATCCATGTTCATATTATGGTAGACCCCACTTTTGGCAAAATTGTATATGCTCCCGGAAAAGAGGTGCATGCACCATCTCGATCCTATTAGGAGTATGATTGTTCTTTTTGTAGTGGTCGAGATAGACATAGGAGTGATTATCTAAATGACCTCTCCCCTAGTTATACTAACAAAAATGTTATTTCTTCTTATGAGTTTGATAGGTCATATGATGTGATCAATGAAGAATAATGGGTAGGATACAATGGTGTTGAAGCAAAGCTTCTAACTATCTTAGATCTGGTGGCTACCACAGGGGAGAATATACATCTTTTGCATCAATCAATGGAAACATTTAGAAAGGGAATTGAAAAAGAAGAAGGAGTGGGTGAGGAAGCCGATCTTTCAAGTACCATGAATATGCCCAATCTTCAAATGAGGTTGCTTAGCAAAAGATATCGAGCCATGTGGTTTATGGTGAGCTTGATGTTGAAGAATTATTAGTGATTTGCCAACCAACCAAACCAAAAATAATGAAGGATGCCAAAATGGAAGTAATGGTACTAGAGTTGAAAGAAAAAGCTAAGCAAATCCTTTATGAAGACTCTAATTCATTTTGGGGTGAGAATTTCAAGAAGAATGCGACTCCAAAATTAAGAAAACGACCTCATTCCAACCACCTTTCAACATTATGCTTGGTGGATGTGATGAAAGTTGAACCACCCGAGCAAATGATGAACTTTAGAGATGAAGTACAAAATCCTTTTATTTTAGAGTTTATCATTCCAAAAGGCGAAATGACATCCCTCCCTTGAAGGCCAATAAGTGCAAACCCAATGCTTGACAAACGGTTTTTTTATGTTCTCACTGATACCCAAAGAGCCTATTCAGAAATTTAATGTAAAGGTTGGTAAAAGGTTCAAGTCTTCAAAGTGGTGAGATAAGAATGTATCGTTGTGCCCTTACATTTGACCAAAGTAGCTCGAAGGTATATGGATCAAAAGTTGGAATGAATATTCAAATCTTCTTAGTGGAGACATAAATGATAGTCAAAAGATATCGTGCGGCGACTTTAACAAAGGTGCTTGATGGGAGGCAACCCATCGGTTATATTTTTTATATTTATCTTTGACAAATTTACTTAGTTTTGATGCTTTGCAGGAGTTGGAAAATTTGGAAGCCCAAAAATTAAGGGAAAATTAAGTTTAGAAGGATGGTAGCAATACAGAAAAATAAGGAAAACAGGAGAGAAATTGGTCTTAGATAGCACAATTGCAGTTCGAGAGACGCGATCATGGTAAAGCGATAGCAACCAACCCTATCACGATCGTGGTATTCTGTCTGTTTTCAATCGAGGTGCAATCTCAGAGAGTCCCTTTTACCCTTCTTATGTGTTTATGTTATGCAGTGGGGGCACTGTAAGCCTTTAAGTTGGGGGGTTTTGTGTGTACCCGTGTTTCATACTTCATACTTTATTGGTAATATGTGAATCTAGTTCACATCAAATATTGAAACTTTGTGGATTGATTGTTGAATTTTTAGTTTTTTATTCTTCTTATGCCCTCTTTTAATAATGATGTTAGACGAGCCTTTCCCTATGATAGATTGAGTGACGATATTCTTAAGAGAAAATCTTCGTGTTTGTGTTTTTGAGACATAGATGCAGGGGAAGTTTGAGTACCCATGGCATTATATATTTGGGATTGTCATTATTCCTATGGCGAAGTTTGAATAGCCATATGGTATGCCCTTGTGAGAGCCAAAATATGAGATAACAACTCAATTTAGTGCTAGCGATAGACATATTGTGTGGTGAAATATGAAACATGCATCACCATCTATCCAATTTTTTTGTAAAAATCAAGGGCATGGATATGAATAATTATGTAACAACGTTTTACTCTCTTTTTGTGATTCCAAATTCTTTAGTAGGTAGTGTGTTGTAAATAACTTTTTTTGTCTCCAGTAGGAAATGCAATTAAGCCTTCTTGAATAGTTTGCATGCCATGTGTGGTAAGCTTAGTCATTTAATTTTCATGCTTACTTTTATCATCTAGAACTTGCCCCGTTAGTCTCTCAAAGCTAATCTCGAATATGCATGGTTGGTGAAAGGATCGTAGGCCTTCTTTGTGAATATGAAAACCCACTTTATCCTAAAAGAGCCTACCCATACATAGAAAGTATCCCTATTTACCCATTTTGAGCCTTTGAACCTTTCTTTGGCAACCACATTACATGTCATGATCCATTTAACTTTTATCGCTTTTTTGAACCTTACTCTCTTTGAACTTGAAATGTAACTTAAGGCTAAAAGCCTAAGTTGGGGGTGGTGAGTCTTGGAAGAGATAAATTTGGGCCACGGAATTATAAATGAGTGCCTAAGAGCTAAATAATGAGAATAAATTATTAGGAAAAAAGAAAGGATCCAACAATGGAAAGAAATGCATGAATTGTACAAAGAAAATATATGAGAATAAAATGCTTTCAAAAGATGGGTGAATCAAGGTAGTGAAAATAGGCACATATGCGAGTTGGAAATTAATGAAGTGGCCCATGATCCAAAGATTAATCTAATAATGTGTTATGTAGATGTTCAAGGAAGGTGTAGTTACTTTGATTCCAAATGTTTATCTTACCCATTCCCAAGCCTATATTACAAGCTTGAAAAAGTCCTTCGAGATCTCCAAATAAGTGTTTTTGAGTTATTGGTGGTTGAAAATTAGGGCAAGCATATTGCATGATACTTGTTTTCATTTAGAGATTCCTTATGAGAGTGAGTCCTTGCATATTTATTCCCTTGTTTCATGATAGAAATTAAAGTGTGTTAGTACACTCCTTCGTGAGGAGGCATTCAAATTAATAGAGGTTGGTGAAATTTTCATCTTCCAAAAATGAGGCAAAGGAGTGTAGTTGAGTCACTATTGATTGAGATCCACTTATAAGGAGTTAGTGGTTGTTGCTTGGTTATTTTTAAAAGTCTTTTGCATCCTTGAAATTGTGTTTGATCTTGAGGGTAGTTGTGCAAATAGTTTTTCCAATGCTTGAGGCCTAGTTGGTGGTGATAATCGAGTTCAGAATCATTGTGATCATTTGGACAAATAAAGAGGCTTATAATTGAGTAGTCTCACTGCAAGAGTAGTGTTGCTAAAGGACAATCAAAGATTTAAGTTAAGGATGTTAATGTGTGGCAAATTTACAACTTATAGATACCCCAAATTCTTACACACTACTATGATTAAATTGTGTAAATAAGGCTGATTTTCTATCAAAATGCACTAGTTTCTAGTTTTTGTTATCTTTCAGGTCCTATAATAAGAATGAGTTAAAATCAAGTTGAAAGGTAAGGAAAATGGACAAAAAGTAGCAAATGCTGGAGATCAGGCAGCCGTCAGTTATCGCGATTGCGGTCTGAGACACCAATGGCAATCACGATAAGAAGCCACATGATTACGGAAGCACAATTGCAATCCATATAGTGTGATCCAATGGAGCGAAAAGGGGTACAAAGGCATTTTCATAAATTCACACGGCTGAACCTAAGTCTCAAAAGGCCCAAACTCTTCCACAAGGATCCTATATTTCATCTTATTTTTTATCTTATCAGCTGGAGCTTAGAGAAAAATGTTGTACTAATCTTTAGGTAAAAAGGCATCAGAGTAACTCTAAAGTGGAGAATTGACAAATTCTATTGAAGATTTAGTGGAATTTGAAGTATGGATTGACATTCTCCTTATCTTTCATGAATCAATTGGAAGGAGATTTTGGTATATTTTTGTTTATTATCTTTATGAGTTGTTAGTTCTTCCTCATGTAGTTATGCTTAAATATGTTGTGATTTATGCATGGGTGTTGTTTATATCTAATTAGCTATTTATTGTAGGTTTTATTGTTACTCCGTAGTTGGAATGAGATTTATGGGTGAAAACTCCAACTTAAATGAGATTTGTGGGTAAAAACTCAAAATTGACTTGGATCCCACATTATCCTTGAAAGTGGGATGTGGGTGATGAGTAATTGTGAACAACTATATGATATTAGTTATTTGCTTAGTTTTATTTTAGAAATAAGGATGTTATATGATTTAGCTAGCTTGATGGGCATCATCCTAGAAATAGGGATGCTAAGTTGAGGTTTTGGATTGGTAAGTTTGACATGATCATGAGGTATTCAAAAGAATCCATAAGTGCAATATAGTGTTTTGTTGAAAGACTAATGTTAATATTTTTAATCTAGCCTACCCACAACTCTTAGTTAAATTTGGATAAATTCTCAATTACCCATGTATGAATTCACACCTAAAGTGGTATAACCCCAAGATCCTGAAACACCCTGGGTTTTAACCCTTGGAAAAATCCTAAATTTGAGCACACTGTCCTTGTAATGACTTATTACACGAGTCTTATGGTGTGCTTACAGGTCTAAGGACCCTAGTAGTATATTGGCCAGTATATTACTGGCCAAAATCTATCCAAGTTACGAGAGACTCCATACGAGTCGTATGGTTTTGTGACCGGAAGTTTAGGGTCCAATCATATGTTGTCCAGTGTCAAACCCTTGATGCTCTGCCTTGGAAACAACATGATGGTACTAGTTATATGGTCTAGTGATGAGTTGGACAAGGGAGTCATATGTTGGATAGAATGTGGTGTCCAGCTTTCTATTCTGGTGACGACTTGATGATACCAGTCGTATGATGTGGTGATTATTTAGAAGGTCAACTCGTACCCACCTGCAAAATTTTTCCACGATTTTAAGTTGGAGATATTTTGGACATTTTCCCTTTGTAAATTCATGGGATACCATGACATAAAATACCTTTAGGGGCTACCATAACCTATTATTCTCAATCAAACACTCTGAAAATCTCTCTCAACTCTCTCTCAAGTAAAAAGGCTAAGGTTTTTTCAAGATATTCAATTAGGGCTTTCGGGGTTGGTTTTTTCATCTTCCTTGGTGTCTAAGGCATGTTACTTCTCCCTCATTGTTACTTTATAAAGAACATGTGTTCAATGTTTTGTTTTCATACTATTTTATGGTTTTGAAACAATGGTTGGGGGTTTTGGATGTTTATGGTTGAATAATGCTTCTCATGATTTAATGATGTTTCTTTCATGCTTTTAATATGATTTGACATTTTGGAATGCAAAGTTATGGTAAATGGGTTTAGGGGTACTTTGGATTTTCCTAAATTACTTGGATATAGTTTTGAAACTTATGTGCCTTCAACCTGTCTGTTAAAATGCCTATGAGAATGATTTTGTCACATAGTATGGCTATTCTTGAAATCTTTGCATTGCATAAATGGTAATGGAACTTAAACTGGTTTGGATGGTTTTGAATGGTTTGGAAATGCCTTGATGGCTAGGTTTTGGTTTAATTGGAAACTTGGGAGTCAATTTGGCTTAATGGTTCTGGTACGGCACAAAAGGATAGACTTGCAAGCTCTAATTTTAGTGTGATGATACCAACGGTTAATTCCTAAACAAAAAGCTCCTTGGTAAATGATTGAAATGTGTAAATGGTTTTAATATGGTCTTAAAAAGGGTCGAGTAGCAAAGCCGTGGAGGTGGGGGTCCCGGGGGACCGACACTGGAAACTCACATTTGTCGATGTGAGGGTGGTCTTGGTAATCATATGCATAATGTCACACTTTATATTATGGGAGATGTACTAGTTATCTCAAGTTTTTTTCTCTAGTCGTGTGGCTAACACATACTAGGTGCTTTTTAGCAGGAGGAGCTGAACCCATATATCCTGTGAGTGGTTTTAGGATAGTCAAGCTACTCAGCCTAGGCTAAAGGTTCTAACTATTTGCTAATCTCGATCCCTTTTCTTGGCATATTATATATATAAGTATCTATGTGATTGCATATTATTATTTACTTTGCTTTTGAATTACTGTCCTTATTTTATCTTATCCCTGAGTGCATGGCAGTGTTCACTTCGCTAACCTACTTCGGGCACTGTATCCCCATGCAATACAGGAATTGGCCATACTACTATTCCTCCTGCTCAGTGGCTTAGATTTGGGGATAGCTTTTCCGGAAGGCTCCATTTCGTGTAATAAACTTTTTCTATTTTTGTTATTTCCTTGTTTTGGTTTGGCTATGGTCGAGGTATGTCCCGACCGGATGTTATTGATTTTGGATAAAGGCTTTGTCAAATAACTATGGGTATAAGCGTTGTCGGTATTGGTGTAAGCCCTTATATTGGTGTTCGCATAGAGGTTGGCACTGGTTGAATATTTGATTGAAGTTGTAGGATTATAATTATAGTATTTGATTAATGTCTTTCAAGTATTATTATTTTATCTTGTTATATGTTAAGAATTCATCCGACATAGGGTTTAGGATGGTTATGGTTGGGTATAAGGGGTGGTCTCCAATCTCGGTTGGACTTGAGATGCCCGACATGACTAGGCCCTGGTTTAGGTCATGTCAAATTGGTATCAGAGCCCTAGGTTCATGGTCAATTGGGTGTCCGACAAAGTCGTGTCAAGTAGAGTTTCTTTTAAGGGTGTGCAGTGCGCCACACTCAAAAGGGAGAGTCTACAAGGCATTTAGCAATATTTCTCTTTCTTGTATTCTATTTTCAAGCTGTATAATCTAAGGTCCTGAAATCTTCTCTAACCCCTATTTGTTCTCTTTTCATATCATGCCTCCTCGGGGATTTGAAGCTCACAGAAACTCCTCTGTCCTACCCGAAGACAATGTTCATGGGACCTATTCTACTTATAGGGTCCAAACCCAATATAGGGGTCCAGTTCCTGATTGTCCTTCTAGAGTCCCACCGGTTCCCTCCAGTCCTTTTCGAGCTCTTCAGGCTTATGTAATAAATGTTGAGTTTCATCAGTCTATTCATATGTTGAAATAATTGGTAGCTTTTCAGGCTAAGCATGGTGCTTTAGTTACTACATCTTTTGAGGCCATAAGGGTTGGCTAGTTTATGAGGTTGAACCCTTATATATTCATTGGTGCTAACTTTGGGGAGGATCATCAAGCTTTTATAGATAAGATAAAAAAGATTTTCTATGTTATGCATACTACCAACATGGAGGGTGTGGAATTTGTTGCCTACCAATTAAAAGATGTAGCATACCAATGGTAAGATGAGTGGGAGCAGCCAAGGGGTGACAATGCTGAGTCATCCCTGTGGGATGATTTCTCTAATGCTTTTCTGCACCACTTCTTTCCTCAAGAGTTAAGGAAAGCAAAGGTGGAAGAGTTTTTTAACCTAAAGCAAGGAAAGATATAAGTCAGGGAGTATGCCTTGAAGTTTCACTAGTTATCTCGATATGCTCTGGAGATGGTTGCTAGCATGAGGGCTAGAATGAGAAAGTTTGCTTTTGGGTTATCTTAAGACTTGTTTTTGGAGAATAAGGTTGCCTTGTGGAACAGGGACAGGGACATTTTCAGGTTGGTTGTGTACATGCAGCAGGTTGAGAAAAAAAAGAAGCAAGTTGAGATTCGAGAGATGTAGAATAAGAAGTTTAGGTTTTCTGATCAGGGTGGTGGCCAACAGCAGAGAGGCAGGAATGGTGGAAAGTAGTCCAAAAAGTGTTGGGGTAATTTTGGGTCTTACTCGACGTCTAGTGCTCCCTACCCAAAGCAGTCGGTGACCGGCGCTTTCATAGTGGTAAAAATTATAGGGAACAGGGTGCCTAATCTCAGACTAGTGGGGCCAAGTCAACTCCATCATGTCCTCCCTACAGATTTTATGGTCAGTTGTATCAAGGTTACAGTGATAAAGAAAAGGACATTGCTTCACTTGCGATCAGCCAGGGCATATGATTAGAAAATTATCCTATTAGTAAGGTTTGTTCTGGGGTAAACAAGGTTCATGTTGCCTCTTTTTCATCTCCGGCACCCAGGGGTGCACTATCTGGCTCCGACACTAGTTGAAACTATCTCTATGCTCTCACCACTCGGCAGGAGTCAAAGGCATTGCTTGAGTTGTTACTGGTATGTTGAAACTTTTTTCTCATGATATGTACAATTTACTTGATTCGGGGTCCACTCTTTTTTATGTGATCCCATTTGTGGTTGTGCATTTTGGCTTTGTGTGTTTCGAGCCTTTTTTTAATTTTTATCCTGGTGGGTGACTTTGTGGTATCTAGAAGTGTTTATAGGGGTTGTGTGGTATCTATGGGTGGTCGGGAGACTCTGGTGGATCTTTTTGAATTTGATTTGGTTGATTTTCATGTCACATTGGGGAAGAATTAGTTACACTCGTTCTATGCTTCTTTAGACTGTCGAACCCATAAAGTCATCTTTAAATTCCCTGATAAGCCAGTTATTGAATAGGAGGGTGGTTCCCTAGCTTCTAAGAAGAAGTTCATATCATATCTTAGAGCTTGGAGATTGATCTCGAAGGGGTGTCTCTATCATCTAGTTTGAGTTAAAGATTCTAACTCGGAGAGTACTTTTCTGCATTCCATACCAGTGGTGAATGAATTTCCTGAGGTCTTCCTTGATGACCTTCCGAGTGTTCCTCCTGATAAGGAGATTGATTTTGGGATAGATATTGTTGTGGACACTCATCCTATTTTTATTCCCCGTATAGAATGGCTCCAGCTGAGTTAAAAAAGCTTAAGGAGAAACTAAATGATATTTTATACAAGGGTTTCATCCTTCCTAGTGTGTTTCTATGGGGTGAACCAGCTTTTATTCATGCATAAGAAGGATGGTTCCCTTTGGATGTGCATTGATTACCGACAGTTGAATAAGGTGACGGTAAAGAATAAGTACCTTTTTCCAAAGATAGATGATTTGTTTGATCTGCTTCAGGGTACTATGTTTTTCTCTAAGATTTATCTACGGTCCGGGTATCATCAATTAAAGATTAGGGAGGTGGATATCCCTAAAATTACTTTTTGGACCCGATATGGGCATTTTGTGTTTTTGGTTATGTCTTTTAGGTTGGCCAATGCCCCGACGGTATTCACGAATTTGATTAATGGGGTCTTCTATCATTTTCTGCATTATTCATCATTGTTTTCATAGATGATATCCTAGTGTACTCGAAGAGTGAGGTGGATCATGCTAATTACCTCTGTGTAAAGCAAAAATTATATGCCAAATTCTCAAAATATGAGTTCTGGTTGAACACTGTCACTTTTCTGGGTCATGTCATTTCTAGTGAAGGGGTCATAATGGATTCGCAGAAAGTTGCAGTTGTTAAGAAGTGACCTAGACCCATGACTCCAACTGATATTCGGAGGTCATGTCATTTCTAGTGAAGGGGTCATGATGGATTCGCAAAAAGTTGCAGTGGTTAAGAAGTGACCTAGACCCATGACTCCAACTGATATTTGGAGCTTCTTGGGTTTAGCTGGTTACTATAGGAGGTTTGTGTAGATTTTCTCTTCTATAGTTTCCCCATTGACTAAGTTAACTTAGAAGAAGCTAAAGTTCTTGTGGTCGGATACTTGTGAGGGTAGTTTTGAGAAGCTGAAGGATAAGCTAACTTTGGCTCTGGTCTTGACTTTGCCTAAAGGCACGGATGGATTTGTAGTCTATTGTGATGCATCCCATATGGGGCTTGGTTTCTTTCTGATAAAATATGGCAAGGTGATAGCTTATGCCTTTAAACAATTAAAGGTGCATGAGAACAATTATCCAACCCATGACCTGGAACCATTGGTTGTGGTATTCACATTGAAGATATGGCATCACATCTATATGGAGTGCATATGGATATCTTTTCTAATCATAAAAGCCTGCAGTATGTGTTTACTCAGAAAAAGCTTAACCTTAGGCAAAGGAGATGGTTTGAGTTGCTTAAAGATTATGACATAAGTCTTCAATGCCATCCAGTTAAAGATAATATGGTTGATTATGCTCTTAGCAGGTTATCTATAGGAAGCCTGGCTCATGTGGATGAAGGAAAGCGGGAGTTGGTGAAAGATATTCACCGTTTAGCCAACTTGGAGTTTGTTTCTTGGACTCTGAGAATGGTGGTGTGGTTGTGCAGGAGGTAGTTCAGTCGTACCTTAGTGTTGAAGTAAAGGAGAAGCAAGTGTTGGATCCTATCTTGATAAGGATTAAAGGTGATATAGCCGGATATAAGGTGGTGGATTTTGAGATTAGTGGTGAAGGTACCTTATAGTACTAAATAAAATTGTGTGTTCCCAATATAGATGGGTTGTGAGAGTGAAACACACTGATTTTTGACCCTTAGAAAGTTTCTTGATTTTGAGTTTTTGGACAATGTACAACTTGAAGGTACAAGTCGTATGCTTAAGTACGGTTAGGGTCCCTCCTCTAATATGATGGTCGTATAGTTTGGTTAAATTCTTTCCAAGGTATGGTTAAGCCTCACCCTAATTGCATTATAGGGTATGAGGTATACGTTGCCAAGTCATATGATACCCTAAACTATAGCCTAGTGCATTCTGACCAAGGTATGGTTGAAAGGGGTATTGGTTATATGTTAAGATATAAGTTGGCCTTATGTGGTCGTAAGTTGGTCAATATAGAGGTCCAAGGTGAGGCTTAGGGTACATGATAAGGGTACCACTCGTACCCTAGGGTATGATTTAGGGGTATGGGTCGTACCCTCCTGCGGCCAAGTTTACAGCTTTTAAGCTGAGGATATTTTAGACATTTCCCACCGCAAAACCGTTAAATCACCATATTATATAATGCTTTGTGACCTCTAATAAACCACTAGGTAAAGAACAAAACACTTCAAAATCTACTCTAAACTCTCTCAAGAAGGTTGGCTAGGGTTTCCTCAAGGTGTCCATCTAGAGGCTCGAGAGTCAAGTTCTCTCCGTGAATCTTCATAAATAAGGCATGTTACTTCTCCCTCATTGTTAGTTCAACTAATGGCATAATTTAGTATATCGTTTTCATGGCATAATTGTGGTATGGCTTTGGGTTTTGAAATATATGTTGGGGGTTTTGGTTATAATGGTTGATATGGTTTTCTTATGTTTTTAATTATGATATTCATATTTTAATGGTGGTTTGAAGATATGGTTGCGTAGGATGGTTAATTGGTACTTTGTTTTGGTTTTGGAAACTATATGCCCTCAACATATTTGATAAAATGCTTATAAGAATGTTTTTTTGTTATATTGTTGAACTTTCATTTAAACTATGCATGGTATAATATAGTGATAGACCGTTAAATTGGATTAAATGGCTCAAATAGTTTTGGATGGTTAAATAGTAAGGCCTTAGTGGTCATGGATTTGATTCAAAAACCTTGAAGGGTACACGGGAATCCCCAAATTGAATGTAATAGTAAAATTGGTTTGAATGAAAATACTTGTGGGATACATGGGAATCCCCCAAGCAAACTTAATGATGAACAACTTGTGGGGTATATGGGAATCCCCCAAGTAAACTTAATAATAATGGAATATTTGGGTATATGAGAATCCCTTAAAAAGGTTGGTTAAGAACATTGCTTGCAAGTTATAGTTGGTATGACAATACCACTACTTATAGCCTTGGTTAATAATAAATGAAATGGTGGTTAGGTTATGTGTTAATGGTTTTAATTGGGAAATAATGGCAGATTGTGATAGCTAATCGTGAAGGTGTGAGTCCAATGGATGGACATTGGAAACTCATGTTTGCCGACATGAGGATTAGTCATTGCGACCATATACTTGCGGAGTACATGGGAATCCCCCAAGTTATACTTGTATATATGTATCATGGAGGGTAAAGGGTACACGAGAATCCCCTACCCCAATGGTATCTCTGGTTCATGCGGCTACCCGCATCGGGGCCCATCCAGGGGGTAACACTGGACCCATATAACCCATGGGTGGCTCTAAGACGGTTAAGCTACACATACCCAGGTTAATGATTTTAAAGGCATGCTTCCGATTCTCTTTCCCGGCATAGATTTATATATATATATATACATACATATATATATACATATACATATATATATATATACATATATATATGTATATATATATATGTATGTATATATGTATGGCTATGCATACATATGGTTGTTCACTTGGTTTTAAGGGTTGGCATTATTTTATCCTTATCCTGAGTGCATGCCAACGTTCACCCGCTAACCCATCTTCGAGCATTGTATCCCCACGCGATGCAGGAATTATCCATACTACTCCTCCTGCTTATTGATCAAATTTGAGGACAGGCAGTGTTGGATTGAAGTGGTGAGCTTCCATAGTTTGTAAGATATTCATAACATGTTATGGATTTCTTTTCATACTTTTGGTATTTCATAGACTTTGGTTTTTAGCTATGGTTGGGGGTATGTCCCAACTAGGTATTCTTTGGTTTGGTTTAGAGGCTTTGTATAGATAACTTTGGACTTTGGTATGGAATGATTATGATATGGAATTGGGTTATTACTTTGGTTTGGTTTGTTATTGGACGGATTGACTTAATTGGGTTGGTCTAGCAAGTAGAGTTATCCCAAAGTCATTATATCTTCAAATATGTTATTTTGGCATATATTTGGAATTCGTCCGACTCAGGTTATATATTGGTTGGTTAGGTTGGGTATTGGGAGTGGTCTTTGATCCTAGTTAGACTTGAGATGCCCATTACAACAAGGCCCCAATTCGGATTATGTCAGAGAGAGGATCTTAGTGGACGCGCATGAATCGCGTTATTAGGCTCATCCTGATTCGACAAAATGGTATCATGACCTTAAGGAAATATATTAATGGAACAATATAAAGCGGGATATGGCTAGTTTTGAGGCTAAGTACATGGTGTGCCAACAAATGAAAGTTGAGCACATGAGTTACGGAAAATTGTGTCAAGAAATTAAGTTGCCAGAGTGGAAGTGGGAAGTGATCAACATGGATTTTGCTACCGGTATTCCTCTGTCTCAAAATTAATTTGATTCGATTTGGGTCATCATGGATAGATAACTAAGTCTGCTCACTTTTTGCCAATAAAGACTAACTTCTTGGCCGAGGACTATGCGAGGTTGTACCTCCAAGATATTGTGAAGTTGTACGGGGTACCTGTTTCTATCATCTCCAATCGTGGTATGCAGTTTTCATCTCACTTTTGGCAGTCTTTTCAGAAAGGATTGGGGACTAAGGTAAGTTTGAGTACTGCTTTTCACTCGCAGTCGGATGAGCAAGCAGAAAGGACTATCTAGATGTTGGTGGGTATGCTTTGTGCTAGCGTGATTGACTATGGTGGTAGTTGGTTTGAGCACTTACCTCTTGTAGAGTTTGTGTACAATAATAGCTACCACTCTAAAACTAGGGTGCTTCATTTGAAGACTTGTATGATAGGAGGTGTAGGTCTCTGATTGGGTGGTTCGAGGTTTGTGAGGCAAATATTTTAGCCCAGATTTGGTTCACCAAGCTATGGATAAGGTGAAGGTGATTTGGGTTAGGATCAAGGCTGCCTAAAGTCACCAAAAGTCCTATGCAGAAGTGAGGCGTAGGAAGTTAGAGTTTGAGGTTGGGGATAGGGTGTTCTTGAAGGTATCTCCCATGAAGGGAGTAATGTAGTTTGGGAAGAAGGGAAAGCTCAGTCCCCGGTATGTTGGTCCATACTTAGTTTTGAGAAGAGTTGGCAATGTTGTGTATGAGTTGGAGTTGCATTCTAGTTTGAGCTCCATTCACCCGATATTCCATGTTTCTATCTTGAGAAAGTTATGGATGATCCATCGCTAATTGTGCCTATCAATGATATTGGTATTTCTGATTCCCTATCTTATGAGGAGGTCTCTATTAAAATCTTGGATTGGTAGGTTCGTCTATTGCAGACCAAGGATGTAGCTTCATTAAAAGTTCTATAGAGAAACCACAAGGTCGAAGAGGCTACTTGGGAAGCTGAAGAGGACATGAAGTCCAAGTATTGATTCCTTTTTTCTGCTTTGAAAATTCATGCGTAAATTATGTGTTGATCTTATCATCTTTGTTTTCTAACTTTGTTAAAGGAAAGATTGATTTCCTTGGTATATTTGCTTTCTAACTTAGTTAACGGTAAGAGTAGAGGTGTGTGGAGTCTAAATCTTACTTGTACTACCTTGTTCCATCACTCAGGGACAAATGATCCAAGCGGAGGAGAATTGAAACACCCTGAATTTTGGCCCTTAGAAAATTCCTGAGCTTTGAGCTCACTGTCCTTGTAAGGACTCACCATACGAGTCGTATGGTGTAGGTACGAGTCTAAGGACCCTAGTCGTATGTTGGTCAATGTGTTTCTGGCCAAGTTCTAGCCTAGTTACGAGAGACTCCATACAAGTCATATGGTTTTATGACCAGAGGTTTAGGGTCCAATCATATGTTGTCTAGTGTCCAGTCCTTAATGTCCTTCCTTAGATATGACTTGATGGTACTAGTCGTATGGTATAGTGACGAGTTGGGCAAGGTAGTCATATGTTGGATAGAATATGGTGTCCAACTTTCTATTTTGGTGATGACTTAATGATACCATTCGTATGATGTGCTGACGAGTTGGAGGGTCAACTCGTACCCACCTGCAAGTTTTTCCACGGTTTTAAGTTGTAGGTATTCTGTACATTTCTCCTTCGTAAATCCTTGGGATACCACGACATTAAACATATTTAGGGGCTATATTAACCTATTATTCTTAATCAAACACTCTTAAAATCTCTCTCAACTCTCTCTCTCTAGCAAAAAGGCTAGGGTTTCTTTAAGATAATCAATTAAAGCTTTCAAAGGTGGTTTCTTTTCGTCTTCCTTGGTGTCTAAGGTATTTTACTCCCCCCTCATTGTTATTTTACAAAGAGCATGTGTTCAATGATTGGTTTTCATACTATTGTTATGGTTTTGAAATAATGGTTGGGGGTTTTGGATATTTATGGTTAAATAATGTTTCTCATGGTTTAATGATGTTTCTTTCATGCTTTTCATATGATTTGACATTGTGGAATTCATAATTATGGTAAATGGATTTAGGAGTACTTTGGATTTTCCTAAATTACTTGGTTATGATTTTGAAACTTATGTGTCTTCAACCTATTTGTTAAAATGCCTATGAGAATGATTTCGTCACATAGTATGGCTATTCTTGAAATCTTTACATTGCATAAATGGTAATGGAACTTAAACTGGTTTGGATAGTTTTAAATAATTTGGGAAGGCCTTGATGGCTATAGTTTTGGTTTAATTGGAAACTTGGGAGTCAATTGGCTTAATGGTTCTGGTATGGCATAAAAGGATAGACTTCCAAGCTCTAATTTTGGTATGACGATACCAACGGTTAATGCCTAAACAAAAGACTCCTTGGTAAATGGTTGGAATGTGTAAATGGTTTTAATATAGGCTTAAAGAGGGTCGAGTAGCAAAGTCGTGGAAGGTGGAAGGTCCCGGGGGAACGACACTGGAAACTCACATTTGTCGATGTGAGGGTGGTCTTGGTGACCGTGTGCATAATGTCACACTTTATATTATGGGAGATGTACTAGTTATCTCAGTGTTTTTTCTCTGGTCGTGCGGCTAACACACACTAGGGCCCTTTCAGCAGGGGGAGCTGAACCCATATAGCCCGTGGGTGGTTTTAGAATAGTCAAGCTACTCAGCCTAGCTGCCTGGGTTAAAGGTTTTAAATGTATGCTAAACCCGATCCCCTTTCCCAGCATGGTATATATATAAATATATATACATATATACATACATATTTATATATATATATATATATATGTATCTATCTGACTGTATATGGTTATTTACTTTGATTTTGAATTACTGACATTATTTTATCTTATCCATGAGTACATGCTAGCGTTTACTCCGCTAACCTTCTTCAGGTGTTGTATCCCCATGCGATGCAGAAACCAGCCATACTACCATTTCTCCAACTCAGTTACTTAGATTCGGGGATAGCTTTGAGTCAGACTGAAGTGGTGAGCTTCCATACTCCAGAAGGTTCCATTTCATACTATGGACTTCTTTTATTTTTGTTATTTCCTTGGTTTGGTTTTGACTATGGTCAGGGACATGTCCCGATCGGATGTTATTGATTCTGGATAGAGGCTTTGTCAGACAACTATGGGCATAGATGGTGTCGGTATTAGTGTCGGTATTGATATTGGTGTTGGCATTGGGTTTGGCACCAATTGAATATTTGATTGAGGTTGTTGGATTATGATTATAGACTTTGATTAATGGCTTTGAAGTATTATTGTTTTTTGTTATATGTTCAAAATTCATCCGACATAGGGTGTAGGGAGGTTATGGTTGGGTATTGGGGGTAGTCTCCAGTCCTGGTTGGACTTGAGATATCCGACACGACTAGGCCCTGGTTCGGGTCGTATCAGATCCGTTCCTTATTGATTATACTCTAATTATTCTTAGCCTCAAGTTAGTTTTCTAGAAGCCCAAAAATTGTTTTATACATTTGAAAACATTCAAAATCCCCAAATTTTTATATCTCATTTTTGAATTTAGCAAGTAGCTTTTATTTCGAACTTACTCGATCACCATTCACATTATTTCTCGCGGATTTAACCCCGACTCAAAGTCGGGTATTATATTGACAACGATCGCCTTGCACCTATATCGATGTGTAAGTTGAGCGTTATCAGTGGGTAGAGGTAGGCCGAAGAAATATTGGAGTATGGTGATAAGGCGTGACATGAAGTAGTTACAGTTTATGAAGAACATGACCCTTGATATGAAGGTGTGGGGGACGCGAATTAGGGTAAAGGATTAGTGGGTAGAAGTGTCCTTACTAGTGGGGAGGAGTGCTCTACGTGTAATTGTGCTTGTAGTCATATTGTTATGCATGTGTCTTGTATTTTCTTTCTCGTGGTATTTTTGTCTGTTGTCCTATTTCTTATTTCTTACTTCCTATTTCGTATTGTGTTATGCTCGTATTTCTCTTATTTCGTATTTGTCTGATCTCTATTTGTATTATTCCTCGTTCATTATTTATGTTATGTCATCCATCATGCTTCATGTTCATTACGACCTTGTTTACTATACTTTTTCCTGAGCCGGGAGTCTATCGAAAACAGTCTCTCTACTTCTTCGGAGGTAGCGGTATGGGCTGCGTACATTTTACCCTCCCCAGACCCCACTTTGTGGAAATACACTGGGTTTGTTGTTGTTGTTGTGATTTCGAATAGATAGTTTATAGTGTTAATTTATGGGTGTCTTATTTCTTGTATCGTTCTACTGTCTAAATTTATGTTTTTTGTTTGTTATACTGTGTTTTTCTGAGCCGGAGGTCTATCGGGAACAACTTTTCTACTTCATTTAAGGTAATGGTATGAACTGCGTACATTTTACCCTTTTCAAACCCCACTTTGTGAGAATACACTAGATATATTATTATTTTAGTGTAAATATTTTTTAAAAGATCTATTTTAATTGCCAAGTCATTAAATAGGTATCAAAACTAAATTTTTGGAAATAATGAGTAATGACCATAAAAATCAAATAATGAAAGGTAAGTGACTTGGAAATAATAAAACAAAGTTACATAACTATAAAATTTAAATAATTAAAGTTGAGTAAGTATTAAAAGATAAAATAAAATTACTGTTGAAGTCACTTTGATAAAACTCAGTGACCATCTAAGCTTTTAATCCTATGAACGCACGACACAAAGACTTTAATGAAAATAAAGTGGATAGCATTTTTTCAATTGATGCAAGACGACGGGACTGCCACCCCCATCCCACTGGCAGTTCAGTATATGTACCACAAAGTCGCCACAATCACCACTGAGTCCACTGCTTTTTACCAAACAAGTGCCAGCTGTTGACACCCTTTCTAAGTTGTTGCGTTCTGCTTCAATAAACACGAAATTTTAAAAGAAATAATTTATCTGTAATGTAATGTAAAAGAAACATATTTGTGATTATATGACATCTAATTAAAAAAAAATAATAATTAATCATAAATAATACTTCCCATCTCATTTTATCTGTCGTTATTTGATCGAACACGAAATTTAAAAAATAAATGATCATTTTGTAAAGCTTACAAAATTATCCCTCTTAAAGTTTACTTTTAATTGTCTTTTCTTATAAGGTGGAACCAACAAAGAATAAAATAGAGAATTATGCTATTAAATAATTACCAAATAAAGAAAGATGATATTCTTTTTTAGACGAATTAAAAGAGAAATGACGGCACATAAAATAAAATAAGACTGAGGGAGAAGAATATTGTATGCTCTATGGGACAAATCAAAAAGTATAATATTTCACAAAAATTGGAGTACAGTTTTCTTAGCCTAGGCGTAGGGCCATAGGAGGATAGTCATTTATGGATTTAAAAATCTACAATTTATAATGACCAACTCAATTGCCGTCTTATACACCATTTGTCATGCCTCATAATAAACGTCTCTTTTCCAATTTACAAATATAACCGAAAGTGGGAACATGTTTAGTGAACCTTTTTATCTTCCTTACCAATGAATGAATCACCAATTTCTCCTTCCCTCTATATGTCCATAAAAGAATTTCAACTTCCTACCAACAGCTCATTTATATATTATATATATATATTTATCTACCCTGCCTGCTCACCTTCCAGTTACAACAAAACCCAAAAGAAACAATAAAAACTTAAAAGAGGGATTTTCTTTCCTTCCAATATACACCAAATTAAATTGAGCTGAATCAACCAACATTATCGTTGTGCACCAGGGACCTTGGATTCAATTCTAGTCTTGATAGGTTTCAGTTTTAGCCCCATGCTCTCCGGAGAGAGAAGCTCGGGCGCGATACATGATGGACTAAGAGGACTCCTTGGGCTGCCACTGAATTGGTTAGGTCTGTATAGTCCATATCCCATCAGGAAATACTCCATTGGTATCAACATTGCATGTGGCTGTTCTTCTGTCACCATTGATCCACATTCCTGTACCTGCAAATTGCAATTACAACCCCATACCTTTCGTCAACAACACCATTCCCTATATTAATTCAGCATTTACTCATCGAGTACGATAATACATAAGATCTACAACTCACCACAAGATTCAACGCCTGTGTCAACTAATACATCAGCAACATATAAAATAGTATATTATATGTAGGTACATAACTTCAATCATGACATTTCTGCACCTTGTTATGAACATGCACATCATTTTTTAAGGTACACACTACAACCAGCTTCTTGCCTAACCGGCCAACAGGGGCGGACCCACGTGGTATGCAGGGGGTTCGGGTAAAAAATTACGTTGTATATATAACATAGAAAATTCTATATTTATGTATATATATTAATTTTGAACCACCTGAAAACAAGGTTGTTGGATAGCCCAGTGGTTCTATGTCCGCTTTTTGAGTCAATCCTTCAGCCCTCGGTCGTGTGTTCAATTCCCACTACCAGCGAAGGCTTTATTTTTTAAAGTTCGATTCCCACTACCAGCGAAGGTTTTATTTTTTAAAATCTGTTTTGAAACACAACTGCTATAATAGCTATCCTTTTTAAAATCTGTTTTGTACAGCTGCTATACCTTGAATTATATTTTGTTGACGTATTCACACATTTATATTTTTATTTTTTCGAACCCCCTGAAATAAATTTCTGAATCCGCCACTGCCGGCCAATATCACAAAAACGAATATTGGCTAGCCCTAGATAAACTTTTAGCCAGAAACGGAGTACCATTATATGGAAATAGTTTGTTGTTAAAGATTTATTGAAGTGAAAGAAATGCATACCTCCACTAAGGCACTGACCCGTCTGTCCAATTTAGCAGTCATGTGGAGAGCCTCTGAATGGAAAGGAGAACTATCCCCAACAAATATGAGAGTTCGACATTGTAGCTTCTTCAATCCTTGTGTGATATCCGGTCTCCTGCTCATTTGCAAGACCATACTTAGGGAGGTCTAATTTTGTGACTATTAGAAAACCGTGTTTTAAAAGGCGTGGGCGTGAGGCGAGGCGTTTTACACAGCACGAGACGAGGCTTAAGCCTCGAGACATGGGGCGTAAATCCCATGGATCTATGAAGCGTGCATCTTCATTTTTATAATTTTAGTACTAAATATATAAGTGAAAGCAAAATTTTTAATGATTCTACAAATAATTCAAATAAATCACCAATAACATAGAAAAAAAAATATTACAATTATTATTTGAGAAAGGTAACAACACAAAAAATGATATAGCCGAGATAATCTCTAAAATCAAAATCAACATTCATTCTAGCCATTCCTACTATCAACTAATATTGAACTTGTTTATATATTTCAAAAAAAGAAAATGATAAATAGCGTAACATCATTGACAAAAAAAGAATAAAGTTACGTCAGGAACATAGTGCTATGGACTCTCTGTCCTAACAATTTCTTTTTGAGACTAGTAACTTGAAAAAACTCTGTTTTGTCAATTTCAAGCATAATTATCTAAAAACATTATTTATGGTTATATAATTTTCTACGAAACTTGCTTCCTTTATGGTTGTCATTTTCTATGAAACTTGCTTTCTTTGTTTACATATTTTAGAAAAAATCTACACATTTTAGAAAAAATCACTACAATATGATATAGCATAAGGTATAAATATCATTAAATCAATAATAAAAAATATGATTATAGCAAAAAATACTTTTAAAATAATAAAAAATAATTTAACGCCACGAGCATACATTTTTATGCCTAAAACGTACGTTTTTATGCCTGGGGCTTATGCCCATATTCATGGACTTACGCCCTATGGATCTATGTATTTTATTTGCGCCCCGAAGCATTTTTACTACGCTCCGCCCCAGAACTCGCACTGAGACTCGCCTCAAAAATGCCTTTGAAAACACTGTTCAAAAACAACACATTGCTATCTATACTTCATGCAGTGAGACAAATTTCCTACCCATTAATAGCTTGTAGAAACCGTAAAATGTTAATGCTCTGCCTCTGATCTAGCAACTGAAAAGATACGAAAAGCACCAAATAATAGTTACAGAAAAATCAAGATCTGCAGAGCAATTATCTAAGAAAGGTAGAAGCGGCATGAAATTGACTAACTTCTGCAAATCAACTACCGGAGGAAAGAGGCACTTACTCTTCTGCATGCTTGCACTATATCTGATTCTGGAACTTCTGCGGTACCACGAACCTCCTGATACAATTAAACCAACCTCCTTACTCAATCTGATCAGTAATAAAAGGCAATAGACATGAAGCGTAAAAAACAAATAATAGACACAACAAGTACCTTGCTGAAGTAACGGTATAGTAAAAAGTCTTTCAGCAGACCACACATTCCATAGAAGTAAAGTAAATTCGACATGACCTGCAGATGAACAATTATCTCAACTTCTCTATAGAGCATATTTTCTTCTCATTAGGGAAAGGGTAAAAGAAAGATACGAAATATTACCTTATTAAAAAACCATTCACTCCAAGAAGGTGCTCTGCATAGAGGGGAAACAAGAATCAAACCAAGAACACGCTCCCTATGTTTTAGCTGCAATATAAGATACATGTTAGTGAAATAGATGATACATCATCACTAAGAGGAGTATCACATGGTCAGTTTTGAAAAACAAACTTACCGCGAATAAGGTGAGTATATAAGCACCAGCCGTTACTCCCATACACATAACTGACCGCAGCCTGAAAACAGCAAGAAATGTTGCTTAAGAAAATTCCTCTTTTTTATCTTGGAAGTCCTTGCTTAAAAAAAAAAGTTATCAAGAAAGGGCTCACAAAAAACAGAAAACAAACCTCTAACAAGTTACAAGAAAGAAACAGCATTGCAATCCATGTATAATCATAATTAAATATATAGAGTAGAAATGAAGCTCGAGAAATTACCCAAAAAAGTTAAGAACCTCAACTATCTGATCTGCCAAATCATCCACTGAAGGTGCAGGATCCTCTGGATGAATTGCTGCAGCTCCCAACTGCAAGAACTCTTGTGGAAATCAGAGGGCACTATGTGAATAATGGTGATAAGTCAAATTGATTCTAATGGAAATTGGAACAGAGAGCCAAAAACGCAATAAAATTACATGAAAGGAAACAAGCTGTCCAATTCACGGACCTCATGCCCTGGAGGACTTATGTGGTAAATGCAAAAGCTATGGAGCAGCAATGAAGCTGCTTCCGGACAGAAGAACAATCCTTGGAAACATGACATATCTGCAGAATGCATGTTTGAAAGTAAAACACCATAAGCCCGCAGATAAAGATCAACAGCAAACAAGCAACAATATAAGTGACCTGAAAGCACATGAATAGAATCCTGAAACTGGAAGCTATGGAACATAAGAACATAAACCCTCACTTACGATTTAGAGCTAAATCTGGATAAGTTACCAGTGGTGGTTTCTCATGGTCTCCATAAACTATAACAGACACAGAGCCGCAGCCAGTCCGTATGACGTGCTCCTGAATAGAGTTTCTTCATATAAGTTCAATAAATAAAGAAAAACATATATCCATTATCTACAGAATACTAATTCCTCCAAGTTTAAAGTTAAAAGGAAAAGCTCTACTAATTGGATTGTCTATGATTTTGTAAACCAGAAAGGATTTGGTTTAGTGCAATTTAAATCACGTCTCTTACATAATATCACTCACAATTCAAGTAGGAGACATTGTTGTCCTTCACCCCTCCCTTTCCTGATTCCCCAAACATTTTACTCTTGCTTTTAGAAATAATTTCCCCCCTCAACTATTTGTGGGATTACAATGGGTATGTTGTTGTTGTAATTTCCCCCTCAACCATGTACAATGAGCATTAACCATGTGATCAGCTCACTACACAATAATATAACCTCAAACAAGAAAAGAAGAAATTTAGATAATTACCGGTCGTTGAGAAGAAGAGATAAATGGACTCATATGTTTAAACATAAGAAAAGTTAAAATGGATAGACAAAATAAAAGGCAAGCTGTGTTTTAAAGTGACCGGAATCGCAAATGTCACAAGAAGATGATAGGTAAGTCTCAACCAAGGGTGTACAAGAAGTAGAACTGGACAAAACACAGAGGATTAAAAAGATAAAAATCCAACACTCAAATAAAATTTACAAAAAAAATAACGAAATTCCTAGCATTATTCAGAGGAATGATTTTTTTTTAAGAAATCAATTAGGCTAAACAATCAGAATGAAGCTATATGGGAAATGTAAAATGAGAATGAAACAATTAAGACTCAAAAAAAGATAAAATCCCATTCAAAATCCAAATTCTTTTTGTGGTCATCTGTATCCAAAGAAAGTGCACATAATAATAACACTAAAAGGTCTATTTGAGGTATTCAATTACTCACGTCCAACACAAACCCAATTAGAAAAACAAACAAGAATTGATGTACTAATGAACCTTCGATAAATGCAGCCGTAAAGAAGAAATTATTCTATCAAAGGATCTACACTAAACAACTTCTTAAGAAATGGAGAATTAGACATGAAAACCCTGCCTAGAGATGACTTGAAAGAGAGAAAAAAGCGCGTTGACCGTTTACTTAAATTGACCAAATTAATAAGGCAATTGGTTTATTTTGGAATAAGAAATACAGAAAAATACAAAAGAATGAAACCTTTCCGCCAAGATAAATGGTCTCAACGTCGATGGAAACAGAATCGGTACTTGAATTAGAATCTGCCATCACAGTCAGTAAAATGCCCAGCAATCCTTCGACTCTTTCAATGCATATACTCTATGTATGTAAATGGCTATTCCAAAAACCAAGACTTTTATTGCTTAGAAACCAAGCGATTCTTTCTCTCTTCAATCTTTTTTCCTCTCTCTCTCTCTCTCCCTCCGTTGCTTATTTTGGATTCTCTTTATTATTTCAACGGTCTTTTTTATTTCTCAATATTTTCAATCAGTGGTGAACTTTCCACCGACACCTCTTAGGCCTTAACCATTCACTCTGCTCATATTCTAACCGCAGTTAACGACCGACACCTTCGCGTTACCAAAATATAGTACTCCCACTTGTTTTCCCTTTATATATGCGGTGCGGATATGCCAACTTATTGCCAACTGCTTCAGACTACGTCGTTTCCGCTGCTTTCCTATTGCTTTTGTACCCTATACTAGATATAAAGGGGCACGTGTCAATATATGTTAGGAGTATTTTTTACGTTAATTTATACAAATAGAATTTAGATAATTAATTATATTTTTAATATGTTTTAGATATTTTGAGTTGTTAAGTATTGTAATTTATAATACGTTTTATATAATTTTCAAATAATATATATTACTCTCCTTGTCGAGATTTTTATAGCAAGGATAATCAATTATATTTTTAAAATAACTTAAGTTTTTAGTATTGAGATTTATAATATATTTTTCTATTTCAATTCTATTGACATTGATATAATTTCGTGAATCAACCAACAACAACAACAACAACAAAAAACTCAGTGTATTCCCACATAGTCAGACTGGGGAGGGTAAGATGTGCGCAGTCCATACCACTACCTCCGATGAGGTAGAGAGGCTGTTTCCAATAGATCCCCAGCTCACGACACGAGATACTAATTAAATCCGAAATAAAGCATGGGAAAAGATGAAAAGACATAACTAATTCACCCACAAAGGATAAAAAACAAAGAATAGTAAACAAATACGTAATAAGGCATGCAACAATGTGGCATAACAAGAAAAGTACACCCACCCAGTATTGCCCTACCCCAATGACCCAAACTATCACTAACATTCCTGATTCGCGTCCTTCAGATCTTCCTATCTAGGGTCATGTCCTCAGTAAGCTGTAACTGCTCCATGTCCTGACTAATCACATCTTTTCAGTATTTCTTCAGCTTACCCCTACCCCACTTGAATCCATCCAATGCTAGCCGCTCACATCTACGAATCAGGGAATTCGTGCCCCTCCTCATCACGTGTCCGAACCAGCTCAATCGAACTTCTCGAATCTTTTCCTCCACCGAAGTCACTCCAACTTTTTCCCGAATGGTCTCATTCCAAACTTTATCACCCCTAGTAAGCCCACACATCCAACGCAACATCCGCATTTCTGCCACCTTCAATTTTTGGATGTGAGAGTTTTTGACTGGCCAACACTCCGCTTCATACAACATGGCCGGACGAACTGCCACCCTGTAGAATTTGCCTTTAAGCTTGGGCGGCACCTTTCTATCACACAACACCCCTGAGGCGAGCTTCCACTTCATCCATCCCACTTCAATACGGTGGGAGACATCCTCGTCAATCTCACCATTTTCCTGAATCATGGACCCGAGATACTTGAAACTACCCCTCTTACACACCGTCTGGGAGTCCAACCTTACTACCATGTCGTCCTCCTGCCGCAAGTTATTAAACTTGCATTCCAAATACTCTGTCTTGGTCCTACTCAACCTGAATCCTTTAGACTCAAGGGTCTGTTGCCACACCTCTAGTTTATCATTCACACTCCCCCACGTCTCATCAATCAAAACTACATCGTCTACAAAAAGCATACACCAAGGCACCTCTCTTTGAATACGCCGCGTCAACACATCCAACACCAAAGCAAACAAAGACGGGCTAAGAGTAGATCCCTGATACAGCCCTGTTAAGACAGGGAAATGCTCTGAATCTCCTCCCGTCGTCCTAAGCTGTGTCTTAGCGCTATCATACATGTCCTTGATTGCTCTGATATATATTACCGGGACCCCACTCACCTCCAAGCATCTCCAAAGAACTTCCCTAGGAACTTTATCGTACGCCTTCTCCAAGTCGATAAACGCCATGTGCAGGTCATTCTTCCTTTTCCTATACTGTTCTACCAGTCTCCGCACCAGATGAATTGTCCGTCGTCGAGCGCTCGGGCATAAATCCAAACTAGTTCTTCGAGATAGTCACTAACCTCCTTAACCTCATCTCGACCACTCTCTCCCAAATCTTCATAGTGTGGCTCAATAACTTTATCCCCCTATAGTTGTTGCAACTCTGAATGTCGCCCTTGATTTTATATAGCAGGATCATAGTACTTTATCTCCAAGCCTCGGGTATTTTTGCCGACTTGAAAATGCCGTTAAACAAAATAGTCAACCATCGCAATCCGGTCTCGCCAGAAAACTTCCAAAAATCCACTGAAATCTCATCAGAACCCATCGCTCTACCCCTACGCATCCTGCAAACCGCCTCTTTGACCTCCTCTACCTTAAAGCGTCTACAATACCTAAAATCACGACACTCCTCAGAGTGCTCCAGATCCCCTAACACAATAGCTATATCCCCTTCGTCATTCAATAACCTATTAAAGTACGACTGCCATCTTATTTAATGAGACCGTCCTCCACCAACACTCCACCATCCTCCCCCTTAATGCACTTCACCTAGTCGAGGTCACGAACCTTCCTCTCCCTAACCTTAGCAATCCTAAACAACCTCTTTTCCCCTCCTCACGCCTTCTCTTCTTATCTCGCTTTATACCCAAGTCCATTTGTAACACCCCACATTTTACCTGTACTAGTAATGTTCACATAAAATGACATACGACTTGATTTAATTACTACCAAAATTTTTCAAGTGTTCAAGTGTTAGATTGGGGCACTATATGGAAGTCTATTTAGAGACTGTGGCCTTAAACGGAGAAAATCATTGACATGCTTATGGAACTTAGGAAGCTAGCAGGTGAGTCACCTGTGTTCTTAGCTTAAAAATTATATATACATGAGGGAGAAGAATTCATTCATAAGTGAACTCACTTGAAGTCTAGACGTTAGTAAAAAGAAAGGGGAACGAAGACAAGGCTTAACACCGAAACCTTCCAAGTCTTGTGACAAACGAAGCCCAAGTTAGGGAGGCTATTAAAGACAATGGTTTAACATTATATTGGTCCAAGATGTTCAGCCCAAGATTTTTATATAATAGGCCCAACTACATTCATTCACTACTAACAAAATTGGGCCCAAACAAAGTGCAAGAAAGAGTAAGGAAATGGGCCACTAAAGCCCATTGATTTAGAGATCCAAAAGGCCCAAGTGAAAGGGGAAAATTAGTCATTGACAAACTTGAGTTAATCAGCTGCAAATATAAGGAGAAAGTCGGTCTAAAGTCTCCTTAAAAAGGGACCAAAACCGAGCTCCCTAGGTTAATCAACAAAAGACCAAAAATTTCAGGTTTTCTCTCTAAGTTTCTCTTGGCATTTCTTCACCTTGGAAGGCAACCAAAGGCTACTTTTTGAGTTCTTGAATTAGACCTACACCTTGGGAGTTAAGGTATGTAAAAATAACCATATATTTGATATGAATTTTCCATGGAAAACAAGATAAGTTGGCTGGTTCACTGTGCAGGAATTTCTGGACAGCTTGTGTCCTGAAAGTTGTTGTTTGGTTTTCTTGGCTTTGGAACGATTCTTACCCTGATTTTTGACTTTAATATGATATAAAGTAGAGGTTATTAACATGTTATAGTGTGTATATGGTTGCCAAGGTTGCTGGACTGTTTTGCTAGTTCTTTGGAAACAAGTATCCTTATATGATCTTATGTGCTTCCAAAATGGTATTGGACTGTTTTGTTGAGGGGGCTGTTGTTTCACGTTCCCCCCTACGTTTTGAGCTATTTTGTGACTATGTTAAGATTTATTTGATGTATATGTATGTTGGGAGCATCTGGTTCAAAGTTGGGACAAGTATGAATTGTTAACGACGAAATGTAGGGAGACGACGAGATGTTGTGCTTCTTAGTTGAGCGTTTAGTAAAATGGTTATGTGTTGTAGTTATGGACTGTTGCCAGCATGTTATAGAACTAATATAGGCTGTATACATCATGTATATGATAATGTATGCTGGTTGAATACAGTTAGAATTGAGAAAGTCGGAATAACACCATTGAGTTGATGGTTATACGTTTGTTGCCAAAGTGTTGTGTCTTGTGAGATTGGGCTGTCCAGATGCATTGATTAGCTGCTAATACTAGCTTTAAAACATGATATTGTAGATAAATAGTTGGAAGAAAAGAAGTCATTTCGACGTAAAAACAAGTTGATATGTCGAGGTATGTAAGGCTATTCGATCTCTTATTATTTGGCATGGAATCCAAAGTCTTCATTGGCACATAGAGATCTTTACAAACTTTGACATAACCACTCCACTCTTTAACATGTACTTGTGTGTCCAGATTCGAGCATTGTCACTGCTGCATACATACATTGGGTACCATGACATATGAGTCTTCTTTTTAGCTAAATAAAGTTCATACGTTGTTTATGTCCTACATGTTTCACTAATTGTACAACCCACTCTTTTCATTATGATATGATGTTACATGGACACATACTTGTCATTTGTCATGCTTATAGTCTTATAGCTCAAATGTTACGACCACCAAAGATTCATCTCAAAAGTAATAAGAAGATATATGTATACAGTTGCTTCTGTTGGGTGGTATCCCAGGGGTGAAAGAATCACCTAGCATGGGTCAATCCCAGTATTACAGGGGGTATCCCAGGGGTGAAAGGAAAGCCTAGCATGGGTCGATCCTGATATAGAATTACCACTGATCAGCTGGTCATATTACATGCTGTGCACAGATTATTCAAGTAATAAGAGTAAAGTAACATAATTGTTATAAGATACATGACTCCACAATATTCATAAAGGTGGTCTTTTACCCTACAGCAGTACATGGTTTCATTTGAGTTTTTATCTCATATATAGTACATGTTGCCTTACATATTCAGTACATTATTTCGTACTGACGTCCCTCTTGGGGGACCTGCATTCCATGCTGCAGGTACAGAAGCTAATAAACCTCCCTAGTAAGAGTACAGGATATCAACCGCAGTCACTGAGCTCCAGGTTGCTTCGGGGCTTCGAGTCTTATCATATCTTTTTGCATTGTATAGTATCTTATCATGAGGCGGGGCCTGTCCCGACCCTTATAAGATAACGTTTCTTGTCTAGAGGCTTTGTAGACTACGTAAAGTATAGTATGGTCATGTATCGTACCGTAGACATTGTGGCTCCAACGGCCTAGTCATATAATAGCTTTTGGCTTGCTAGTCCTATTTATCTTTTGAGGGCATGTTTAGTATGAAAGTAACTTATAATGTTCATAGGTAATGTATCGCTACAGGTTGGTTCTCCCGAGCCTTACCGGCAACGGGTGCCAGTCCGCCTTAATAGGATTTGGGGCGTGACACCATTACCAAAAGCCTATTTTGAGTTGAAAAATTCTCACTCGGAATGACTTTATAGTCCTTACACAACACCTTAACCTCTTTCCTAAGCAGCAAAAAGTTAATTTGGGTCTTGGCTATCGCGCTTCGGAAGGTAATCAGGTGATCGTCCTTCTTCGGAAAGCTCGAATTCACCACTACCAACCCAAAAGACCTCACAAAATCCAACAGAGCAGCTCCCTCGTCATTCCTCTCTCCGAAACCAAAACCACCATGCACACCAAAATATATTTTAAGTTGTTAACTATTATAATTTATAATATTTTTTTTAATGTAATTTTCAAATAGTATATGTTATTTTCTTGTTCAAACTTTATGGCATTGATAGTCAACAACAACAACAATTGATCGTCAATTATATTTTAAAAATAATTTAAATTTTAAATTATTGGGACTTATAATATTTTTCTTCTATTTCTATTTAAGTGACACTAATATAATTTCAAGAGTTGGTCAAATTTTTATATCTTTTAAATTTTCTTAAGTTGTTAATTATTGTGATTTATAGTACTTTTTTTCGTATTCTTTTGAAATATACAACAAATAAAGAAAATAAGGCAAATAAATTAAAATGAAGGCGAGGAAAAGGACCAAGTAGTTGTGCCAAAGCAGTCAGGTTGACCTTTAAATTTTTTAAGTTATTAATTGTTGTAATTTATAATATTTTGTATGTATTTTTTAAAATATATAACATTTTATTTTTTTAAAGATATTTTAAACTGTTAATTATTGTAATTTATTATACTTTTTATGTAATTTTAAATAATATATGTTACTCTCCAGGTCCAAACTTTTATTGCATCGATAGTCAATTATATTTTTTAAATAATTTAAATTTTTTATCATAGTGATTTAAAATACTTTACCTTCTATTTCAATTTAAGTGATACAATGCTTAAATGACCATAATAATTAATTAGAGATGATACAACAAAATTATGATTGAAGTAGCGAAGCATATATGTCTTAAATGACTTAGAGACAAGACATAAAGACACCACTAAAGTTGTCCCATATTTTAAAAAAGACACTTTAAATTTGTGGTGTCCTATTACCCAACAAAACTTATAAAGACTATTATAAATACCCTCTTTTGACCCCATTCGATATGGAAAGTGTACTTCTCTTCGATAAAGTGTGAAACAAGTAAAAATATAGTAGTTTTTTTTTTTAAATCAACATTTATTTGACTAAAAATATTTATTAATTTTAGTTTACTATTTTATTATTTTTTCTTTTATCTTCTTCATCCAACTCTTCACCATTTTCTTTCATTTTTTCAATATCTTTTTGCTTCTCTTTTTTCTTTCTTTCTTTCTCCTCGCTTTCAAGTTCTTTCACCTTAAGTTTATATTCAATCCATTACTAAACTCTACTGTTTTTCTTTTAATTTTTGTTATGAAACTATGATTTTTTGGTTAAAAAAATTATAAGATTTAATTTTAAAAAAATTTTGATTCAACATAATTATATTTTATTTTTAAATTTTAATTTGATGATAATCCAATGATAATTTAGCAGTAATTGTAATGAGGAAGATGATTAGAATGATAACGATATAGAAAAAAATTCAATCGTATCTCTCAACCCACCTTATTTAAGCATCTATTTAAATAAAGTAAAATAATTAATAATAAAAAGATTAGAGCTATTTGGAAAAGACAAAACAAAATAAAATGAGAGAGGTTAAGAAGAGGTCGTCAAAGGTGGATATTTATCAATGGTAAAATATAGAGGGTAATTGAAAGTTCATAGAGGAGAGAGAAAGACTAACAAAAAAAAAAGGAAAAGAAAAACATATAAAGTAAGAAAAGCATAGCAAATAATAATTGATGTGTGGTTGTATTTCTTTTCTTGCAGCTGATATTGGCTAAAAAAAGAGATATTTTTTTATTTTTAAATTGTTCAACAGGGTAATAGATGCCCGTAAATTTTAAGTGTTTACTTGAGACAATTTTTGTGGCTACTTTATGTATTTACTCAAATGACTTATAATAACTAATTAAAAGTGGTATAATCAAATTACTATAAAAAATATTTGTGGAAAAACTTAAGTAAGCCTCATATAAGATGTCATGTTAGTTAAAACATCAAGAGTTAATTTATCATTTTAAGTCTATTTTATTTTTTTAATTAATTATTATTAATTTTTAATACTTAGATGACTTATAATAAGTAATTAGGGTGACATAGTAAAATTATGATTGAAGCAGCTGAAACATACATGTTATAAATATTTATTTTACTTTTTTTTTAATTAAATATTATTAATTTTGTAATACATAAATGACTTATAATACTTAATTAAAACTGATATAGTAAAATTATGGTTGAAGCAGTTGAAACAGGCAGCATAAGCAGACATAGTGACGTGCTGCCTGCTTCGGCATGTTAGCTCCCTCTTATTATATATAGTAATTAATGACAGAATAAATCAGGATTTCTCTAAAGGGCAGAACCCTAATATGAACTATAAGATATAAGACGTAAGAACATCTAAATTATAGTAAAAAACAGAACAGATATCAGGGACTAAAGGCTACATGAATAGGTTAATTCAACTGACGTTGAGCTCTAGACTACCACTACAATAAGGGGTTGTTTGGTTTGAAAATAAGTTGTACCGGGATTAGTTATGCTAGGATAAGTTATGCTGGATTAGTTGTTCTGGGAAAAATTATTCTGCTATTATTTTTTAGTGATTGTTTGATTTGTGGTACTAAGAATAATATGTAGTGCATTATTTGTAAAAATACATTGTTTGTTTACTAAAATACCCTTCACAATATTTAGCTTAATTATTTTCCTTCTTATTAAATCTTACAAAAGAAATTAAAAGGTTACTAGTAATTTTTTTTTAACTTTATTAGTTTCTTTTTCCTAAAAATATATGTTAAAAAATTTATGTTGATATAAAAATTTATGTTGATATTTCTTAAATGTGTATGAAGCTCTAATATTTCATGTTAAATTACTTGTTTTGTTCTAAATTCTATAAAATATTGATAATCTCATTTTTTGTCAAAAAAAATCATCATAAAAAAATGGAAAAAGAATTACTCTCATTTTTCATTATTTAGTATCATTAATATCTGGAGAGTCAAATTGTATTTTTTTGAAAAATAAATTTTCAAATATTTTTAGCTAAATATCAAAATATTTTTTTAGTTAATAATTACGCATGTATTGAGTTAGAAAGGGAGTGTCAACATACTTTAACAACTTGTCCATGATAAATTTGTTAGGAAAAACAAAAATTTATGTCCATGATAAATTTGTTAGGAAAAATGGAAATCTAAAGTACGATTAATAAATATTTTTACAAAATAGAAAAACAATGAATCTTTGCATCAATTTTGAACATGATTGTATAAATAGTTTTTATGGCGTCACTATTATTTTTCCATTACTCATCACTTTTGTAGCATTTAATAAGCTCACAAAACTGTTCACATTTATCAAAATGAATAAAAAATTATAGAGTAATTAAAATTTAAATTAGGAATAAAAAGATTAAAAAATTGATGCGAGTACTACTAAAATCTCACATTCTCTCTTATATATAGTAGTAAAGTATAATATATATATATATATATATATATATATATATATATATATATA